>NW_025951698.1:0-4636 GCF_023119035.1 Salvia hispanica
GAAATTAAAATTAATTCTAAATTGGAATATATTTTTTGGTAATGTATTTGGAATTAAATTCAAGACTTCGATTTCATAATTTTAAATATTTTACTTCTATTTCTGTTCTTTAAAAACAAAATCTATTTTTATTTTGGTTCATCATCTACAGTTAAAAATTTAATACTCCAATCAATTTTCCTTTGTATCACTTTTTTTTTACTTCAATCAATTTTAGAAAAAAGATTCCTCTCTAAATCTTTACTAATAATACTTCAATCATTTCTTTTTTCTTTTTTTTTTACTTACACTGTACCAAATGTGGATTGAAATTTTTGCCTTTTCAAACAATTCTATTTTTCAAAGATGAATTTAATATTTATTCTTCAATATTTTACGTTGAACCACAATAAGAACGTACAACAAAAAAGTTTTTTGTGGGCTGCTGAAAAGTGAGAAGGAAGTTTTTGTGGAATTTTGGGAGGAAATTTGATAGCGTATCGTTTAGGTAAAATTCTGAGTTGATTATGTTTCAGTGGTTATGCATGTGACATTGCTTCGAGTGTTTTTAGGAAATTTTTTTGTTCTGAATTGATATTGGGTTTTTGATTTGTTCGATTGCTAAATGATATTTCCGGGATTTGACAGTATATGGTATTGATTCGAATAAGTTTAGGTAAATTATGAGTTTGATTATGTTTTGGAGGGTTTGATTTTGTCAATTGTGATAGCATGTGTTATTGATTTGAATGTATATCGGTAAATTTCGAGTTTAATTATGTTTTGGTGGTTTAAAATTAATGGCAATCAATTTTTTAGAATGTGTTTTTGTTTTTTTTGTTGGAAAGAATAAATTTAAAAAGGGAAAAAGAAGATTGGTGGAGACCCTTTGGGGATGATTGATTGAAATCAAATTAAAGGGGAAATTGATATATTTTCCTTTTAGTATCTGGGGGCAAATCCCCAAGTATATCCCCTTGCCCGGAGATTGGGCAAAACCTTTTGGAACGCATTTAAGGGAAATTTGAATTTAAATAGTTAAAGTGGAGAAAGTAAAGTATGAGGGGAAAAAAGTAGGAGAGAGAAAGAGAAAAAAAGAAAGGGGAGAAAAAATAAGTTTGGGATCTTTTTTAAAAAAAATTTGGGGAAATATTTTGGGACTTCCAAAAAAAAATTGGGTCAATACTGGAAGGATTTAAATTTTTACCCATAAAAGGGCCCGATTGAATTTGGGAAATTAAATGAAAAGTTGAATGAAAAAACGCAGATCTTTTAACATGGTACCAGAAAAAAAAGGCTCATAACAAAATCATCATAGCCCTTATCCCGTCCCGGCCTTAAGGGGGACCCCCCCCGATCTAAAAGGCGGCAAATTTCCCAAACCCCGAAAAAATGTGGACGACGAGGAGAAACCAAACATGGAGGATGCACGATTAAAGATGGGGGCCCCGATCACCACAAACGCCCAAATCACCGCCCACCACCATCAAGAACCACCCCCAAAACCCCCCAACCCCCCAATTAAAATTTCGACAAATCAAAGATGGGTGCTCAAAACCCAAGGAAAACAAGTTAAGGGGAAACCCGGTTTTTTAGGGTTTTTGGGGGACGGAATAAAAAGGATAAAGTTGATTTGGAACGGATTTGGAGGAGGGAGGTGGGCTGTTCCCGAAAGGGAAAGGAAGGGGGAGGTCCCCTTCCCATGGAAAAAAAGGGGGGGAACCCGGGCCAAAAAAAAGGGGGGGGGGGGGTAGCGGGCAGTAGAATTGGAAAAACGGCATTTATAAAAAAAAGGGGGCGCTCAAGTGGAGGTCTCGGTTTGGGGGGAAAAAACCTTTGACCCCCAATTTAAATTCCCTACCCTTTTTAAAATTAATGATGCTGAAAAAACCCCCGTGAATAGTATTCAATTAGGTGCCCAAAATTTCCCAAGTGTGTGCAATTAGGCCCCCAAAACAAAAAAAAAATTCCCAAATGGGTCCCAAAAATTAACGAAAACTCAATTTTAAGTCCAAACCTTTTTGCCCCTTTTGGATATTTCCCCCAATTTAAGGATGTGGCCCAAAGTAAAAGGATTCAAAGGGAAAAGGGGGGTTTTTTGTTTGGGGGGGCAAACGTCTATGTCTTATGATAAAAATGTTTTTTAATTTGATGAAGTCAAAAAGCCCCAACAAACCACGGATGGGGAATTGACTATTGTGATGGGATTTGGAACCATTGAGTTTTCCCCCAACCTTAAAGTTTCCAAAAATTGCCTCTATGTGCCTAAATTGCCCCAAAATAAACTCTTCATTACCGTGTGATGAAAAAATTTGGAAACGTTCCGATAAATAAAAACTTCCGAAAAAAAATTCCCGACGGGGGAAAATTTAGGCGAAACCGGCCCAAGGCCTCTTTACGTGGATGGTTGCTCAAAAAGGGGTGGCACCCGATGTTTGCTCACAAATTCCCCAACCCCGGAAGGGCACCTGCCCCAGCCCCGGGGCATCCCCCTCGGGTTTTTTAAAAATTTGCTTTTTCCAAAATTTTCTGGGTTTAAAAATTATTTGGAATCTTGTGTTTTGGAAAAGAGCCCGAAAAATCGTATAGATCAAGTGATACTGTTTGGGAACTCTTTTTTTTTTCCGTGCTCCGATTTTTGGGGCCCCGGCCCCTATTTTTGGTGATCATGGTTTTAAATATTTTCTTATCTTTGAAATGATTGCACTAGATTGATTTGGGTATATTTTTTTAAAAAAAAATCGGAGGTTTTTGAAAAAATTTTCTCATTTTTTTTTTCAATGATTAAGACACAATTCCAAACCCTTTTTAAAAACCTTGGGGTCCCATAATGGAAGGGAATTTGTGAATCAAATGACCCAGTTTTTAAGAGGAAAGGGTTAGTCCATCAAACCTTTTTCCTACACTCCCAACAAAAAGGGGTAGGGAGGGGTAAGAAAAGGGTAATCCCCAAAAAATTAAAGGAGGCCCCTTTTTTTGACTCCAAAGTTCCCCAAAGGGTTTTTTAATGGCCGGGGGTTGGGGTCTTTTTTACCCCCGATTAACCAGCCAACAAAAAAAATTAAAGGGTTTAAACCTCCCCGATTTTTATCCCCCTTTTTAAAGTATTCCCACCCCCTCTCCCCTTCCGCTCAAAATTTTTGGTTTTCTCGGATGTAAAGTGCCAAAACTTTTAAAGGGGGAAAAATTTTCCCCATAGCATTAAAATGGTGTTCTTGGGTTATGGGATAAATCAAAGGCTATCGATGCTATCATCCCCCGGGGCAGGAAAATTATAACAACGATGAATTGTAATTTCCTTGAAAGTGAATTCTTTTTCACCCAAAAACCCGGGGGCGGGAAAGCATGTTGTGAAAAAATTTGAAGCCCTCTGGGTGTTTTATTCCCAATTGGCCCCTAAAGGGCCCTGGAACTAACGAAAGCAAATGTCACCCGGGCCGGTATGTCTGGGCCTGAAAAATCCTCAAACCCCCCCCTGAATCTCCTCCCCTTGATATCCAGGTAATTCCCCATCTCGGATAATACGGTTTTTTACCCCCCCGAAATCCGGGGGTAGATAAAGAATGAGAATCTGGCCCAAAGATGGGGATCCCGGGGTTTTATACTCCCCCCGGGGTTACTCGGGCATTGGCCAAAAAATATAGTCCCCCAAAGGGTTGGGGGAAAGCCAGATATTCTAGGCGAACCACCCAAGGCCAAATTAACCGGGGGTGGATTTGGGGTTTAAACCGATGAAAAAAAGGGGGAAATTTCCCTACCAAGAGGGGGCTATGAAAATTCCAAAATGGAGGAAACAATCCGGTGAGAGGGGCCCCAATGGGAACAACACCGGGGGAAATTTGTCCCAAACCCGAGGAGTTCGAAAAAGGGGGATTTCGTGGGTTTTCACCATTAAACCCAAGAAAACCGGGATGGATCGATTGAAAGGTATAAAAAAAGACTAGTAGCCAAAAGGGTTAAAACAAAACCTAGGAGTTGGCTATGCAAACCTTTAAAGTTGCCAAGATGAGTACTATTGAGTGGAAGGAAAGATCACATGCCTAATCATTTATGTAGACGATATGATCCTCACTGGAGATGACGAAGAGGAGATGGATCAGCTGAAGAAGAATTTATTTACAGAATTTGAAATGAAGGACTTGGGATTGCTGAAGTATTTTTTGGGTATAGAAGTGTTGAGATCGAAAAAAGGGATCTTCATCAGTCAGAGGAAGTATGTTCTTGAATTACTTACAGAAACAGGACTATTGGACTGCAAGCCAGCCGACACTCCTATGGTTCAGAATCACGGTCTGCAAATAGTAGAAGGAGCTGAAGCTACCCACCGCACTCGATATCAATGTTTGGTTGGGAAATTGATATACCTATCCCACACAAGACCCGACATAGCTTATGCAGTTGGAGTAGTCAGTCAGTTCATGCATGCACCTCAAGTAGCTCATTGGGAAGCAGCACTGAGGATTGTTCGATATCTAAAGGGGACAGCAGGCCATGGAATTCTGTTTGAGAATCATGGACATTTGGAGATTCATGGGTTTACAGATGCTGATTGGGCGGGAAATCCAAATGATAGAAAATCGACTGCAGGATATTTCACCTTTGTAGGGGGAAATCTTGTCACATGGCGAAGCAAGAAGCAAAGGGTGGTAGCACTGTC
>NW_025951699.1:0-6181 GCF_023119035.1 Salvia hispanica
TGGGACGGACTAAAAATAAAATAGTACATATTCTTGTGGGACGGTGGAAGTGAATAAATTGGGGAAATATCATACTCCTCATGTACAAGTTTAACCGGTTACTACAACTACTTAATAGTGTTTAAATTTTTATCTGTACATGTTAGAGCATACCCAATTGTTAAGAGTCCAGCCCATTCAGAGAAATAGTCCTCTTTTTTTTTTTCCTCTTTTGTAAAGATATAACAATAACAAAACGCAGTTAATCATCTCTATGTATAAACTTAGAGATTTGATATGCTGAGCGACAATTTGTGAGCGGCATTTGAGCGCCCATTTTACCGGTAAGGATCTCCTCATCCACTTTTCCTACTCCACTCCTCATCCACCTCTCACAATACAATAAAATAATCCATCATCACTTATTAAAATTGATTATAATTATAATATTATTTTATTGTATTATGAGAGGTGGATGAAAAATGGAGTAGGAAAAGTGGATGAGGAGATCCTTACGGCCATTTTACACGTCACTCCTCTCTCTCTATTCTGTGAAATTATCACATCTCTCATTCTCAACCGATCTGAAATTCCTCTCTATAATCCCTTCAGTTTTTAAATTAATTTCATATTAAGATTACGACGCCTCAGAAGAATGAGAGAAGAGATCCATGTTGCGATTTTAGTTATAGAAGAACTGAAATCGCAAGCTCAATCACACCTACGCACGATCCACAGCATTAAAAAATGGGTCGTAATTAAAGCATTATTAGTGAAGAATGGGTCCCACCTCATTAGAGAGAAAAGACTTTCTAAAATTAAAAAATGTATATTATTGTGGGACGGACTAAAAATAAAATAGTACATATTCTTGTGGGACGGTGGAAGTGAATAAATTGGGGAAATATCATACTCCTCATGTACAAGTTTAACCGGTTACTACAACTACTTAATAGTGTTTAAATTTTTATCTGTACATGTTAGAGCATACCCAATTGTTAAGAGTCCAGCCCATTCAGAGAAATAGTCCTCTTTTTTTTTTTCTCTTTTGTAAAGATATAACAATAACAAAACGCAGTTAATCATCTCTATATATAAACTTAGAGATTTGATATGCTGAGCGACAATTTGTGAGCGGCATTTGAGCGCCCATTTTACCGGTAAGGATCTCCTCATCCACTTTTCCTACTCCACTCCTCATCCACCTCTCACAATACAATAAAATAATCCATCATCACTTATTAAAATTGATTATAATTATAATATTATTTTATTGTATTATGAGAGGTGGATGAGAAATGGAGTAGGAAAAGTGGATGAGGAGATCCTTACGGCCATTTTACACGTCACTCCTCTCTCTCTATTCTGTGAAATTATCACATCTCTCATTCTCAACCGATCTGAAATTCCTCTCTATAGTCCCTTCAGTTTTTAAATTAATTTCATATTAAGATTACGACGCCTCAGAAGAATGAGAGAAGAGATCCATGTTGCGATTTTAGTTATAGAAGAACTGAAATCGCAAGCTCAATCACACCTACGCACGATCCACAGCATTAAAAAATGGGTCGTAATTAAAGCATTATTAGTGAATAATGGGTCCCACCTCATTAGAGAGAAAAGACTTTCTAAAATTAAAAAATGTATATTATTGTGGGACGGACTAAAAATAAAATAGTACATATTCTTGTGGGACGGTGGAAGTGAATAAATTGGGGAAATATCATACTCCTCATGTACAAGTTTAACCTGTTACTACAACTACTTAATAGTGTTTAAATTTTTATCTGTACATGTTAGAGCATACCCAATTGTTAAGAGTCCAGCCCATTCAGAGAAATAGTCCTCTTTTTTTTTTCTCTTTTGTAAAGATATAACAATAACAAAACGCAGTTAATCATCTCTATATATAAACTTAGAGATTTGATATGCTGAGCGACAATTTGTGAGCGGCATTTGAGCGCCCATTTTACCGGTAAGGATCTCCTCATCCACTTTTCCTACTCCACTCCTCATCCACCTCTCACAATACAATAAAATAGTCCATCATCACTTATTAAAATTGATTATAATTATAATATTATTTTATTGTATTATGAGAGGTGGATGAGAAATGGAGTAGGAAAAGTGGATGAGGAGATCCTTACGGCCATTTTACACGTCACTCCCTCTCTCTCTATTCTGTGAAATTATCACATCTCTCATTCTCAACCGATCTGAAATTCCTCTCTATAGTCCCTTCAGTTTTTAAATTAATTTCATATTAAGATTACGACGCCTCAGAAGAATGAGAGAAGAGATCCATGTTGCGATTTTAGTTATAGAAGAACTGAAATTGCAAGCTCAATCACACCTACGCACGATCCACAGCATTAAAAAATGGGTCGTAATTAAAGCATTATTAGTGAAGAATGGGTCCCACCTCATTAGAGAGAAAAGACTTTCTAAAATTAAAAAATGTATATTATTGTGGGACGGACTAAAAATAAAATAGTACATATTCTTGTGGGACGGTGGAAGTGAATAAATTGGGGAAATATCATACTCCTCATGTACAAGTTTAACCGGTTACTACAACTACTTAATAGTGTTTAAATTTTTATCTGTACATGTTAGAGCATACCCAATTGTTAAGAGTCCAGCCCATTCAGAGAAATAGTCCTCTCTTTTTTTTCTCTTTTGTAAAGATATAACAATAACAAAACGCAGTTAATCATCTCTATATATAAACTTAGAGATTTGATATGCTGAGCGACAATTTGTGAGCGGCATTTGAGCGCCCATTTTACCGGTAAGGATCTCCTCATCCACTTTTCCTACTCCACTCCTCATCCACCTCTCACAATACAATAAAATAGTCCATCATCACTTATTAAAATTGATTATAATTATAATATTATTTTATTGTATTATGAGAGGTGGATGAGAAATGGAGTAGGAAAAGTGGATGAGGAGATCCTTACGGCCATTTTACACGTCACTCCTCTCTCTCTATTCTGTGAAATTATCACATCTCTCATTCTCAACCGATCTGAAATTCCTCTCTATAGTCCCTTCAGTTTTTAAATTAATTTCATATTAAGATTACGACGCCTCAGAAGAATGAGAGAAGAGATCCATGTTGCGATTTTAGTTATAGAAGAACTGAAATCGCAAGCTCAATCACACCTACGCACGATCCACAGCATTAAAAAATGGGTCGTAATTAAAGCATTATTAGTGAATAATGGGTCCCACCTCATTAGAGAGAAAAGACTTTCTAAAATTAAAAAATGTATATTATTGTGGGACGGACTAAAAATAAAATAGTACATATTCTTGTGGGACGGTGGAAGTGAATAAATTGGGGAAATATCATACTCCTCATGTACAAGTTTAACCTGTTACTACAACTACTTAATAGTGTTTAAATTTTTATCTGTACATGTTAGAGCATACCCAATTGTTAAGAGTCCAGCCCATTCAGAGAAATAGTCCTCTCTTTTTTTTCTCTTTTGTAAAGATATAACAATAACAAAACGCAGTTAATCATCTCTATATATAAACTTAGAGATTTGATATGCTGAGCGACAATTTGTGAGCGGCATTTGAGCGCCCATTTTACCGGTAAGGATCTCCTCATCCACTTTTCCTACTCCACTCCTCATCCACCTCTCACAATACAATAAAATAATCCATCATCACTTATTAAAATTGATTATAATTATAATATTATTTTATTGTATTATGAGAGGTGGATGAGAAATGGAGTAGGAAAAGTGGATGAGGAGATCCTTACGGCCATTTTACACGTCACTCCCTCTCTCTCTATTCTGTGAAATTATCACATCTCTCATTCTCAACCGATCTGAAATTCCTCTCTATAGTCCCTTCAGTTTTTAAATTAATTTCATATTAAGTTGAACGCCCATTTTACCGGTAAGGATCTCATCCACTTTTCCTACTCCACTCCTCATCCACCTCTCACAATACAATAAAATAGTCCATCATCACTTATTAAAATTGATTATAATTATAATATTATTTTATTGTATTATGAGAGGTGGATGAGAAATGGAGTAGGAAAAGTGGATGAGGAGATCCTTACGGCCATTTTACACGTCACTCCTCTCTCTCTCTATTCTATGAAATTACCACATCTCTCATTCTCAACCGCTCTGAAATTCCTCTCTATAGTCCCTTCAGTTTTTAAATTAATTTCATATTAAGATTACGACGCCTCAAAAGAATGAGAGAAGAGATCCATGTTGCGATTTTAGTTATAGAAGAACTGAAATTGCAAGCTCAATCACACCTACGCACGATCCACAGCATTAAAAAATGGGTCGTAATTAAAGCATTATTAGTGAAGAATGGGTCCCACCTCATTAGAGAGAAAAGACTTTCTAAAATTAAAAAATGTATATTCTTGTGGGACGGACTAAAAATAAAATAGTACATATTCTTGTGGGACGGTGGAAGTGAATAAATTGGGGAAATATCATACTCCTCATGTACAAGTTTAACCGGTTACTACAACTACTTAATAGTGTTTAAATTTTTATCTGTACATGTTAGAGCATACCTAATTGTTAAGAGTCCAGCCCATTCAGAGAAATAGTCCTCTTTTTTTTTCCCTCTTTTGTAAAGATATAACAATAACAAAACGCAGTTAATCATCTCTATGTATAAACTTAGAGATTTGATATGCTGAGCGACAATTTGTGAGCGGCATTTGAGCGCCCATTTTACCGGTAAGGATCTCCTCATCCACTTTTCCTACTCCACTCCTCATCCACCTCTCACAATACAATAAAATAATCCATCATCACTTATTAAAATTGATTATAATTATAATATATTTTATTGTATTATGAGAGGTGGATGAGAAATGGAGTAGGAAAAGTGGATGAGGAGATCCTTACGGCCATTTTACACGTCACTCCTCTCTCTCTATTATGTGAAATTATCACATCTCTCATTCTCAACCGATCTGAAATTCCTCTCTATAGTCCCTTCAGTTTTTAAATTATTTTCGTATTAAGATTACGACGCCTCAGAAGTATGAGAGAAGAGATCCATGTTGCGATTTTAGTTATGGAAGAACTGAAATCGCAAGCTCAATCACACCTACGCACGATCCACAGCATAATCAACACAACAACTCCACAATCCACACCACAACACCACCAATCAATGCCAAATCAACAAGATCAACACCAGAATTTATACAAAAACAGAGAACTCAAGTAATCAACTAATAACACCAATTGCAGAATGTAATACGGATGATTTGATAGATTCAGATGATCAAATAAGAACAAGGAATTGAACGATAATGAAATGCGAACTAAGCTAAGATAGAAGTGCTGCGGATCCACGATCCTATGCCCGAGCCCAACGGAGAATCACCGGCTCACCGGATTCTCACGATGACCCTAGCTCGCAAGCTAACACACTATTTTCATGGCTGCAATTGAAGAAGATGGTCTCTGTATTTATACTTGATTTGAATCAAATGATACTAATTATACTCCAAGTTTTCTCCTATTTTGTATATTTAAATCATCTATCAATTGATCATTAAGGTTTGATTATTATATATTAGTTGATAGATGTACATGTGGAGTAGGGTCTAATTGAAACTGTTCGTTGCCTATCAAGATGGTGTCCAAATCCTTTTATCTTACGACCATTATCTTCGTCTTTGAAATAGCTTCTCGTGAGTATATTGCACGCCTCAATCGGAGCTCGGATGAAGAAGTTATGACCATTTGACGAAGGTTGCGCGAAGCAGTCAAAACCGGCAAAAACGCCCGGGTCGGGCGTTTTCAGCATTAAAAACGCCCGGGGACAGTGGAAACGCCCGGGTTGGCATAAAAAACGCCCGGGTTGGCACCATTTTGCCCGGTCGGGCGTTTTTCTCGAAAACTGCCGAATTTTAGGTTTCAAATTGGTTTCCGGGGCGGTTTTGGAAGATATTCAGACATATTCAGACACGAGAAAAGGGAGAGGAAAAGAGAGAAAGAGAGGAGGAAGAAGAAAAGGAAGAAATTCCGGCCAACATTCCGACGATCCGTCTCCAAATCCCAATTCCACTCAACGAGAGCATGTTTCCTATGGTTTTTGTTGCAAATTCCACCATGTGTTTAGGCTAAGCTCTCTATGTTGCTCCAAGTTGTAATCTAGGCTTTGTATGGATGTTTCTACACCTTTGAACTCA
>NW_025951700.1:0-1841 GCF_023119035.1 Salvia hispanica
TTGAAGAAATTGATGATGAATTCTTTGAGTAATCTCCCAATTCCACACGGCACTTCTCCTTTCTCTCACTTCAATTCTCCCAAAGTCAAACTCCTATGTCTTCTTGTCTCCAGATTTGTCCACCGTCGCAAAATACTCCCAATTCGATCTCTCAATTAGACGTATTCAATTGCTCTCTCCTGGACTCCTCTTCTCTCCCCCCCTTTCTTTTGCCAAAGTCGTCCCTTTTATCCCCAACCAAACTGCCCAAAGAAAACTGCGAATTTGCAGTTACAATTGCTCTACCCGGCCGTTAAGATTTTGAAGCTAATAAATCACCCGGCCGGGTGTCAAAAAATCAGCCCTTTCTGGACTCCTTACGCCTTTCGAAGCTTACCCGGCCGGGTATATTTTATGGTGCAAAACTCACCCGGCCGGGTGGTTGCTGCTGCTGCGTGAAACGGCAGCTGTTCGGAGCATTGGGCGTGCATTTCCGGCGGGTCTCCGGCAAGATTCCGTCCTCCCCGCTGCTGCTCACACCTGGAGTTGCTCGCGAACTCCGGCAGGTTGCCGGCTAAGCTTGGCTTGCGATCCAACGGCTCGCCGACGAAATTTGGGACTGGTTTAGATTTTGCAAACTGCAGGGCGTCGTGATGATCTGAGCTGATTACGGAGCAGCAGCTGCGCTGATCTTTGCATAGGCAGCTTGAACGCCTCACGCAGTATCTCGCTGCTGATGTTCTTCTTCCTCTGCCTTTACTCTCAAAATGTTTGATGAAAAGCTTTAAAGAGAATTCCTTATTGTTAATCTATATAGAAAATCACTCAAAGTTAGAGGATATAATATGAATATTTGATTTGCATCAGTTAATATTAAATTCGCAGATGAAATTCGTACCCTAATTTTGCTATCGTCCCTGCCTGAGAGTTGGGCTGGTACAGTGACAACAGTTACTGCTGCAGAGACAAACCTGACAGTTGACAGAGTAAGAGATCTGATTATTGGTGAGGAAGTTCGCCGGAAGAATCAGGATCTTCTACTTCTGGTTCAGTATTGAGTACAGAACAGAGAGGCAGATCGAAGGGAAGGCAAAATCATGGAAGATCAAAATCCAGAGGAAGGAGCCAATCCAAGAAGGATTTGGATCGAGTTAAATGTTGGAATTGTGATGAGTTTGGGCACTTTAGAAATCAGTGTGAAGCACCGAAGAAATATAAGAATAAGGATCAGAAAGAGAAGAATACAACAAACGCTACCATGTCAGATGACGATGGCGAGGCGTTGGTCCTAAGTGTGAGTAGTCCGATGGAATCGTGGGTATTGGATTCTGGAGCGTCGTTCCATTCATGCAGCAATGTGGAGGTAATGGAAAACTACGTTTCTGGCGATTTAGGGAAAGTATATCTGGCTGATGACGAGCCCTTAGATATCGTGGGAAAGGGAAACGTGAAGGTAGTGACATCCAATGGATCTGTAATAAAACTGAATGGAGTCAGACACATTCCTGGATCACAGAGAAACTTGATTTCGATTGGGCAGCTTGATGCAGAAGGGTACACGGTAACATTTGGCTGCAGCAATTGGAAGATTACCAAGGGAGCTATGATAGTAGCTCGAGGTAAGAAGGAGGGTACATTGTATACCACAACTTACTCCAAAGAATGCATTGATCTTGCAAGTGAAGCAAATAATGCAGATTTGTGGCATTGTCGTCTTGGCCACATGAGCGAGAAAGGGATGAAGATAATGTGCTCAAAAGGTTTATTGCCGGGCCTGGAAACAGTTGAAGTTGGCCTATGAGAGGATTACGTGTTTGGGAAACAGAAAATGGTGAGTTCTCAAGAGGAGGCAGAAAATTGAA
>NW_025951701.1:0-2000 GCF_023119035.1 Salvia hispanica
CGAGTGACACAAAATGTGCTTGTTATGTTGGTAAAAAATTTCCCGAGCACAACTACATGTGTGCTCCTAGATTTCTTAGCACAATTTATAGGTGTACGAAAATTTTTAATATGCAAGACCAGTTTCTTCTTCCTCATTTTTTTTCATTTCCATTTTTCTTCATCCTTTTTTCTTGGTCCGATTTCTTCGATTTGCAAGTGTTTCCTTTAAGATTTTGGTCCTTAAAACCATCAACTTAGGCCAAATTTTGGTATTTCTCCCAAAATTTAAAATCGGTCTAAAATATCACAAGTTTAATATTTTGTTTGTTATTTCCCATGGCAGATTATGCATCATATCCGACTAATTTAGGTGCATTTTTTTTACCCTAGTTAGCACCACTAAATCAACGTTCTACGTGATTTTTATCCTACTTACCATAAGAACTTAGAAGGTAGTGATCTAAAATATCATAAAATATTTCACGATTACCCACGTAGAATAAGTTTTGTCGAAGATATCTTATTTGGGATGAATTGGGAGATAACACACATAATCTAAATTTTTTGATATTTTAGACTAATTTTAAAGCTCGTGGAGAATACCAACATTAGACGAAAGTTGATGGTTTTAAGCACTAATCCCCATTTTCTTTTTAGTTTGTCTCACAAAAGATGTCATACTTAAATTTTTTAGAAAAAAAAATTCTTTCACATCAATATATAAAAATATACTCCATCTATCCCAATAAAAATGAACCATTTTCCTTTCTGGGTTGTCCCATTAAAAATGAAATGTTTCTAAAATTGAAACAACATCATGTCTACTTTTTCATCTTTGTTACTTTATTATCTCTTCATTAACTCACAAAATAACACTATTTGCAATCTCGTGCCGAAAAGTAAATATTTCAGTTCCAATGGGACAGTTCTAATGGGACGATTGGAGTATTTTCTATCTTTATTTAATACACAAAATAATACAGTATTTCCTAAAATCTTGTATCATCCCCGGATGTAACATTTATTATGGGCGTGAAGAGTATTTATCAAGAATCATTCTTAAGTAGGAGTATTTTTTTTGAAGCCTAGAAGCCATGTGTGATCAAACGACATACTAATTTAGAAACTATTTATGATTTGTGGCATATTTAGATGCAATATACTTTCCCGTTCTAAGCTACTTGTTTCATACTTATTTTATTTTGAATTGATTCAATCTACTTGATTTTATTTTAGTAAAAAAAATTTATCTTTTTGTTTTATTCTCTTTTTCACTCTCTTATTTTACTAACATTTTATTAATTTAACATTAATTTTTTAAATAATAATGTATTCAAAAGATATGCATGAATTAATAATTTAAGACGAAGGAAGTATGTGGAACATATATAAATTGATTGGCTCCCTCCGGCATCAAGAGTTTAAATGGAGGATATGAAAGACCGACGCAAAAAAGGAGCATTGGATCCACTTGAAACCAAGGATCGAAAGGTAAAAAGGCGTGACATTATTTAGTTGGGGTGGCGACACGTTGCACGTGCAGAAACGTGACTGCTGCAGAGCCTTTTCGTTACATGGGCCCCACTTTTTACCAAATTAATCAAAGCAAAAAGTTCATTTTTGACCGCCAATTAGTACGAACCTTACCGAACCCATTAACTATCCTTTTACAGCACTGACTCCAGAATCAGTCAACAACTTGAAATTACCACAACACCCCCCTCCCTTCGACAAATCAAATAGCCTCGTGTTTATTCATCTTCTTCCTATTCAAACATTTATGGCACTAATAGTAAAAGCAATTAACAAATAGTAGTGCTACAGTATAAAAAGAAAAGTAATTGTGGTTTGAGATTCGTTAACCTGTCAACATCCCTCTCTTAACCGTTACACTTCTTTTTACTCCTTTTCCTTTTTTTCTTTTTACTCTATAATGTGCCAAAGAGTAGCAAAAATATTTACAAATATGAACCCCAACATCAACAAAATTATCATACCAGAATGCTGCTAGGCAGCCAC
>NW_025951702.1:0-27656 GCF_023119035.1 Salvia hispanica
GCATTACTTTTTCCACTTATCTCTGGAGTAAGTAATGTCACCCCTTGGAAATCTGTATACAAGCTCCACATCCTTTTCAGTGATATGAATTTTTTTTCTCATTATAAAGTTTTATCTTGCACTTTTTTTCATCAAAACTTTTTAATAATGAGAATGCTAACCTACTAGGAATGTAATCAATGTTGAAATGTAGGACACTCTCAAAACCCAACTCCTTCACAACATTAATCTGTTCCTAATTCAGTTTGCTTATTGTATCAACAAAAAACAACGGCTTCCTTTTCACTAGAAGCCTTTGAGATAAATTTTCAGCAATCTCAATCAGTTTTTCATCCTTTTAAATCTATATCAATTATACACAATATCATGACAATAACAAGTATACTTTGTTGATAGCAAGTGCATGTATATTACTAAAATTACGTCAATAGATATACCAAGCACAATTCAACAACGAAGTTCAGACATTAAGTATACACTATGTCAATGAACAGGTATATCCTATTTAAAGCAAGCATAATTATCTTATTACTATTATGTTAATAGTTAAAGTTTATAATACTGACATACCCTGTTGATTATCTTATAAAAGTTTATGGCAAGCATACCCTGTTCACATAAATATGACTATGTCAACAACTATTCAAACAAACACACAATATGTCAATAGCTATTGATATACTACTACAACCATACATATGTTTTCTACAGCCATCCTAACAGCCATTCAAATAAGCATACACTATGTCAAACAAGCATACACTATGTCAATATAATTATGTCAACACCTATTCAAACAAGCATACACTATGTCAATAGCTATTGACATACTACTACAGCCATACATATGTTTTCTACAACCATCTAACGCCGTTCGTTCAGCATTACTTTGTCAAACAAGCACATACACTATATCAATATAATTATGTCAACAATCATTATTGATCGTACACTATGTCAATAGTATATTATTATAGCTACGTCAATAGCGATAAATTTAAAATGTCAATAATCTTAAAAATTTAAACAAATCCTTAGCTGGAAGGTGATCTTGTCCTCTTCCGTTTTCGAGAAGCATTGTTCACTCCATCTCTTGATTCTACCTTCGCTAATCAACAAAAAAAAATCAGCGAGAAATTGATTTCATAAGAAAACGAATCCGAGATGTGTTGTAATACACTAAAATCGAAGCAATATACTTAAAATTTGAATCGATTTCTTAACTTTGAAAAGTCGCTTCAACGGCCTTCGATTTGAATGCCTTTTTACGGATGCAATCGCCGCTTGACTTCAACTATTTCTTCGATCCTCATTTTGAAATTAATTGATGTAGAAAAGCCAAGCCGAAATCTAAGATTAGGAGATGAATCGCGACGAAGAGGAGAGAAGATGCAAAATTGTATTTAGAATCGCGATGAATCGCGACAGAAACTTGGGAGAGAACTTTGAGAAATTGTTCGAGAGTTTTACAGAGTATTTAGAATATAGTTTAAACATTTTAGAACTGAAATGACAAAAATACCCCCTATTGACATAAACTACAAAGTGACATCGCGCGAATGAGTAAGAGAAGAAATTTGTGATTCAAATACGATTCTCGGTCATTTTGAAATCTCAACCTAACAGACCATATATATATTGTTAGGTTGAGATTTGTAATTGAGGTGAGATACTGTCTCAGCCACTAATCCGGAATATTTGTGAAATGTCAACAGCATGTAGTTTATGTCAACAGAGGGGCATAATTGTAATTTTATTAATATTTTTTATTTAATTTTTATTTAAAATTTTTTAAAATTTTAAATTTTTTTTTTTCAACTACATATACAATTCATGTCAACTACACATCAAATGTCAACAACTTTATTCAATCAATACTATTTGATATGAATTGTACATGTAGTTGACATTATATTGTATAGTTCACATGAATTGTATATGTAGTTGACATGGATTGCACACGTAGTTGACATTATATGTGTAGTTGACATGAATTGTATATGTAGTTGAAAAATAAAAAAAATATTAAAAAAATAAACAAAAATGAAAAAAATGAAAAAAAATAAATAAAAATAAATTAAAAATAAATAAAAAATTTTAAAGAATTTTAAAAAATTAATAAAAAATTAAAATTAAAAATTTTAAAAGAATTATTGAATAAAATGTACCATGATATTACCATTCTCTGCGCTTTCATAATTAATTAATCTAAAGATATTTTCCATTGGAAAATCGACCACTCATTTAATAAAAATGAGCTGATATTGTATCTCAGTTTTCAATTAAGCATAAAAATCTCAATTGATCACAATCCTCACTTCGTATATATATATCTTAGAGAGAGAAGTTTAAAAATTATTTCAGGAATATTATATCAAAGTTTAAAGATGTTTGATAAATTTTAAACCCAAAGACTGCATAGTATATGAACAAAATAATAGTTTGCTCTATGTTACTCCTCCATCCAAAAAAGTATGAACTCTTTTTTAGTAGTTTGTCCGACAAATCATATTATAGTAATGAATTTAATAGTGGTACACATGGAGACACATACATGTTGAAACTTTAGATAGCATTAAATCCTACGTTCTGACGTGCACAAGACTCTCTATTACTCTATATGCCACACGATACAATCGTTACATGCAAACAATTAATTAGTTTAGTTATATTTTTTTCTAATGTATTCCATTTATTTTATCCCAGCCACTAGTTCTAAGTTTTAATGTCAATTTTAAAGACTCCCAAAGTAGCACGATATCAATTTCATCATGCATGGCTTCAAGGAATGTTGGGTCATATGAAACCTATGCACAAATATGGACTTGTTACGTTACATACCTTTATGGCTAAGATCAAAGAGCGCATATTATGCGGCCACGAATCTATCCTCTTTTACTCTTCTGCAATAGATTGAACGCCCACACATTTATTAAAGGGATATTGGCCTCTAATATGACAAAATTTAAAAAATTGGTTTTTCTACGAATTTTTAATTTGACAAATAATATTACAATTTTTACTTGAATATGTTATTTCTCACTAGTTAAAAGATTCCGGCTATATTAATGGATTGAAAAACTATTTTAGAGGGTGTCTTGAAAAATCATCATAAAAAATTGAAGTAGCTTTCTCAAAGCTTGTTGTCGAAATTTTTTTAAAAACCCGTAACATGATATTATTTGTTGGAATTTTTTTCAGAGTGGGAAATAACGAAATTCGAGTAAAAGTTTGTCGATATTATTTAAACTGAAAGTTCATGGGAAAAACAACATTTTTTAAGTCATGATATTAGGAGCCAATATCCCTTTGTTTAATTATAAAATATAATGCACAGAATGAACCTAATAATCCGCGCCAACTCGTTTGAATTGATTTGATTTAGTCAAGGTTGTCTAGTAAGAGTATCCGCGAGGCAGCTCCACCACACATGGATGAAGTGCACAATCCGTTTCCAGGAAGAACAAAGAAAGTTCAAGATTGATGACGTCTACATCATTGTTCAGAACCACCCAAAATTCTCAGGTTTTATCGATTTGCGCTACCCTAAGTGAACAAAGATCAATGCATTAATGCAACAATAATGGTGAGGTGATCTGAATCAAACAGAAGTCTTATTTTGTACTCCCTCCATTTCTATAGAACTAGAAACTTTGGAATATGAGTTTTAATATCGAAATTGGTAAAGTAAGAGAATGAAGAGAAAAATGGGTGAAGTAAGAAGCGAGAAAAATTAATTAATCAAAATGGATGTCTTTCCTAATTAAATTCGATTCTCAACGTTTATTGCTAAATTCTAATGTCTCTCTAACAAGGATATCAGATCTGGATAAAATTGTCACCCCATTCCCAATTTCAATTTATTTTAATTCTATTTCTCACGTGTCTGTGGCATGGATTCGGACCCCTAGGTGAGAGAAGCAACAGAAGGTGCTGTTTCACATATGCTATTATTTTATTATTAAAATTATATAATATTCTCTCCATTACACTCTTTGTTAGAGTTATTTATATTTCTGCATTCATTTTGAAAAATTAATAATGAATAGTTAAAATGGAGAAAAAGTAAGTAAAAAAAGAAATATGATAAGCACACGCTTTACATTATTCTCTCTTATTTTCCTCTTTATCCAAATACCTGTGGCATGCTTTATAAATTTATTTTTATGACAAGTATAATAGCTACTACTTATCATAAGACGACACAATATTAATTTGTGCCGTATATAAGTCCCATAATTCTTTAAAATTATAGTTTGTTGTAGTATGATGATTGTTTAATCAACAAATAAGTTCTCAGACTTCTTCAAACGAAAATTATATACCTGAAATACGACAGTAACTTACCGCAATTTTTTGAAAAATATATCTCTGGGTTATTATAAATTTTTAATCAAAACTTTGAATAAAGGCGTAAATAGGCTTCAAACAACAAAAATTGAGTCGAAAATGTAAGATTGAATAGGAGGCATTAAAATATCAATTTCAAATTTTCAATAAAAATTAACAGCTGCGGAGTTGGACCTTCCGGACCACAGCCTATACCTTAGACCACTCGGTCATATTTGATTATTTATCTTTTTCTATTATCGTCAATTACAATATACAGGCAATTTTTGGTACATAATTAGTCTAATAAATTTCAAAAAATATAGGTACATATTTTTTAACATCACATCGAATTTGTATCTAGATATGATAAGGCTAATTTCATGCATTGATTATGGGGTTAAATTAATTTTGGGTCTAACACGGTTTGTAAGCGCGAGTTTAGAAAAATGTCAGATCCGGAAGAAAGAAGAAGATTGTCTAGAGAAGAGTCCGCGAGAAAGTGAGCAAGGAAGAAGAAAATCACCAGACGGAGGAGGATTCTGACGAGGGCGTAGTGGAGAATTCAAATAAGGATTTAGAAGTTCAACTCCACTTCTATAAATAGAGCAAGCAACAAGCCGAGGGCATCCAAGAATCATCATACATCACCGTTAGCTCTTAGCTTAGCTTTCTCCTCTTTACACACACTTGGGGGTTACGGTTCAAAGTTCGTCGGTAGTTGTGTAACACCGTCTGCGGGAGGCGAAGATACAATCTATTTTCTTGCTTTTTAGTTTACATTCCAATTTTCCGAGACTTCGTTGTTCAAGCTCGGCTTGTTTTGTTGAATCACGTTGGATTTGCACCTATTTTGCTATGGAATTCCTGCTATGGTTTCGCTTTCATGTTATTGCTATTTTTCTTCTTATTTTGGGATGCGTTTAGCGATTGATCGGAGTTTTGAGTTGAATTGTGTGGGAGATCGTAGATCGTTGAATCGGTTGAATCGTTTGACGGAGATGGGAATTGTTGTGGTTTGTTGTGGATGGCTTCGGATCCAGCGATGAAGCGTTCAGTGTCTGGATCTGCTTCATCTCCATGGTTTTGATGTTTAGTATCTGCATCTCATTTACCTCGTCTAGCGATAGTAGATGCTATAATCGATTAATCGTAGTTAATCGGTTTAATTTAGTTTGCTTTGTTTTCGTTCGTGTTTTCTCTCGTATTTCCTCGCATTTCGTGATCAAGGTTTTTGAGAAGATGAAGTCATGTTAGTTAAGCCTTTAGTTAGTTAATGCAGCTTTTCATACGTACCGCTATTTTGGGAAATGGTCCCCACGCTCGTTTTCCTCTCGTCTAGGCTAGTTTTGGGAAGTTGTTCGCTCGATCTGGTAATTGTTTTAGTTGGAAGGTTATCTTGAGTACGTCGGTGGTCATTATGCATGGTTCTGTTATTCCCGCCAGGTCTAGTCATAGGATAGAGCATTTCATTTCCCAAGTCTAGGAATATAATCTCAACCCCAAAATGCGTGGCAGTAGCCAAAAACGCTTCCAGGTCTTCTTACATGTTTACTTACTAATCCATCTCTGTGGGATTCGATCCCGCTTCCCGTACTAATCTTTTTAGCATAGCGGGTTGAGGGTTTTGAAAGGCGAAGTGATTGTGTGCCCAACGACAGTGATTTCGAGAATTTTCGAGTTCCTAGACGCGTGGTCTAATAGGTTCTCTGGATCTCGGGAAGTTTGAATACACACAACACACACTTCACTCTTCTGCGCCTCTTCATATGTAAACCTTAGAAATTGGAGCAACAGCATGTGGTGAAAGCATATTTATGTTCAATCTTTTGAAAGATATGTGGGGAAGCAAATGTCAATATGACCATATAATATTCTGACGATCATTACTCACGGCCCACATTATATTAAAATTCATCAAGTACAACGGTAAAATTGAATCAATATTGAATAATAACAGAAAATTGAAATTCTTAAATATTTAATGTTGATGCACTAGTACGATTTAAGCAAAATGGCTTAAGATTGTGGGCATTCTCATAAATATGTTCATCTTCTACTCGCATTTACCCTTTGCCTTTGCTTCGTTGGCATCCTTAACCTCAGCTCGGATTCAGGCCCCAAGTCCCATCCACGTCATCATTACCTAAATTTTAGGAACAGCCACAATTCGACAACCCCAGATTCTCATCCGATCTCAACTATTAAATTGCACTATTCACAACTCCGGCCTATTTTACTTTTAAAAATGAAAAACGTTGAGGAATTATAACACGAGAAATTCATTTTTAGTTCAAAAATAATAAATTATAAACTAGAAATTGAAAAAAATGATCAAAATAAGAAAATCAAAATAAGAGCTTTATCTAAATTTCCAAAAATATAATTATAAATTATACTATAAACTAAAAAAATAAAAATGAGAACATAAAAAAGCTCCTCTTCCAATTGCCTAAGCGTAGTACCAAAAAGGAAATGACTCGGCTATAGTAGATCAACCCAAAAATAAATACGATTCACCAATAGAGGACAGGAGGGAGTATTGTTTTTGTAATGGTAGTGAAATCATATCATATAATAAACTTAAATATATCAGTTTTGTGTTGTAAAATATTATTTTGAAATATATCATTTCACATTCAAAACAATAACCAAACACATCAACAAAGATCTACTCCCTCCGTTGGCGAATAAGAGTCCTATTTTGCCATTTTAGTCATCCGCGAATAGGAGTCCGGTTCACTTATACTATAAATGGTAATAGGATTCCACCTTCCACTAATTCAATCCACTCATATTTCATTTATAACTAATATATACAAGTGCGATCCCATTCTACTAAATTTTTTCCATCCACTTTTCTTAACATTTCTTAAAACCCGTGTCGCCAAGAAATGAGACTCTTAATGACAGACGATGAAGTACTATTTTATAAGCATTATATATAATTTTTTTTATACAAAGTATCATTTTAACCCCTCAAATTATCATTCCACCGATAAATAGCAATCACAATAAACACCATATCAGTTTTATATACATAAACTTTTTGTTTTTCTTCCGTCCTAGGAAGATGACTCATTCCTTGGACGATCAATTTTATGCAGTTTTATTTTGTATGTTAAGTAGAGAGCGTAAAATAAGAGAGAGAAAATAAATAAAAATAAAAAAATTTTAATTTTAATAATGAGTCATCTTGAATGATACAAGCTAAAAACACAATTGAGTCGTCTTATAATTGGACGAGGAAGTACTTCTAATTAGGCCTATGACCAAGAGAAGGTGTTAGTCAAATCATGCAATCAAGTGCACTTAATCTCTAGCCGACTCTACCATCCGTTTGGTTTTTAAATATTTTTAGATACATGTGCTATTTATTATTGTTAGGCGATCATAAAATATGTCGATCTTTAAAATATTGGTATCATAATCGTTTAATCTAGTTGAATATAATCGACAATTTCACTCTTCAAATTTTTTCTGTTATTAATATTTTACATAATTCTTTTAAATCACAATATGTAAACATCATACTCGATTATAGAAAAATTCGTTGCACTACTTATAAATTGAAATTTCTCCTTTATTGGCTTGCATCGTACTCTATTATTATATTTATACATCAACGAAATGTAACAAACCGTAGATTTTTATGATTGAAAAGTTGAAAGATTATTCATCCCAATTTAAAATACGAGTTTTCATTTGAATATCCATTATACACAGAGGTGCATGTAAAGTAAAATCTTGTTATTGTAAAAACGTAAGAATATTTGCATTGAACATAAAGTAATAATATAGTAATGGCATAGTGAAAAAGCTAACATAATGAAAAAGATAAATTTTCGCCATCTCCTTGATTCGAACCTAGATCCTTGATTTACTATTCACTCTCTAATTGGTGAAAATAATTTTTAATTTTATGAATAGGGATGTATTAACATGGCAATCCTCTTTATAGTAACATCATATCATCATTTTAGGCGTTAGATCTGAAGACTGTGTGATTCTCAATCTGTCATGTGACATGTGAATGTCTATTTTAATTAAATTGGAATATAAAAAAACGTCGAAGAGCAAAATCGGTATTATCTATTTTCAGCTGTAACTATATTGCGATTAGGCTGTAAATTGGGTAACAGTCTATTTTAATTAAATAGGAATATAAAAAACGTTGAATAGCAAAATCGGTATTATCTATTTTATTGTTCTATATTGCAGTTAGAACTATAAATTCGGGTACCAGGGTACCAAAACGAAAATTCGGTCATCGAACCCAAAATCTAAAAATATCATACACAATACCCTACGACATCGATCAATGAAAGGTAGAGGAAAATGATCTTTTTTGTGGCCTCGTTCAACTTCCTGTAGTCGATGCATCCTCCACCCCGTCACCGGTCTAGTGGGCACCAACTCATTCTTTTCATTCGTGACCACGATTCCCGGGCTTTTTAGGCACCATATGGACGGGATGACCCACTGCGTCCGAATGGAGTAGATGATCCCTAGAGCAAGCAATTTTAACACCTCCTTTAGAACTTCCTCTCGCATGTTCGGATTCGGTTTCGTTATGCATCTCGATGAGCCTTCGCACCTTCTTCTAGACGAATGTGGTGCATACAAAGATCGGACGATTCCTACTAAATCGAGAGAGTCCACCCTATCGCCTTCTTGTTTCGTCGATGACTTCCAACAATTCCTTCTCCTGCTCCTTGGTCAAGTCACTATTAACTATTCTTGGAAATGCCGCATTCTCTTCCAAGTAAGCATACTTGAGGCCTGGTGGGAGTGTCTTGAGTTCCTTCTTTGTTTCATTCGTCTCCGGGGCAAGGGATTTTTTTGCAATATCTCGGTAATTTCTTTTTCCCAGGCCCGGGAGAATTCTCCGACTAGCCACGCGAGCCGATCCCTTAGATTTAGCTGACTGGGATTTCGCAAAAATCCATGATGGCCTCTGTGAGTTCCTCATCGTCAACTCCGTTGTGTTCATTGCTGCATACCACCCCTACGACTTCTCTGTCAATTAAGTGGCTCGACTCGAGTTGTTAATTTATTCCCGTATCAATTCCGTCTCAAGATATTCTTAGACCGGGGGTTAATAACATCAATGGCATAAAGATTCTCAACATCTAATGGCCTTTTCATCCCCCCATCTATGCTAAATGTATATTTTCCCCATTATAATCCAAATAAATCGTTCCATCGAAAGGCGTCGATAATGGTCTTACCCGTCCCAAAAATGGTCTCCCAAAAAGTAGGGCCATTAGACTGGGAAAACTCATTATCATTCATCTTGATCACATAAAAATCAGCGGGATATAGAAAATCATGCACTTTGACTATGACTTTTTTCCCAACACCCTTGGGACAAAGGGGAATTCCCCACCCCTTGTGGAACTACCTTGGTAGAAACCATCCTTACTCTTCTTTTTTATAGATCAAAAGCGGTAAAACATTGATAGGCTAGATCAAAATAGCATGCTCGACCTTGATGTCCCCTAGGGGAGATGGGTAATGTGAACATGAAAGGTCTTTTTGCATTTCGAGGGCACCCTTATCTTTTGTATCAGGAGACACATTTTCCCCGATCACAATTTTCCCCTTGGTTTGATCTTCCCCCAATGAATTCCTTGATGAACTTTGGAAAAACTTTTTTAGGGCTTGCAAGAATGGCGGGTTGTTTTCCCATTTCAAAAAATCCCCCATGAGGCCCTTTTGGTATCACCCTTTTTCCTTTTTTCATCCCCGGTATGGAAAGGGTTTTTGCTTCTTTTTTGCATTTGTGGAACTCCCGGCCGGGTTTCCCAATTTCCCACTTTTTCCTTCCTTTTTTTTTTTACCGGGGGTTTTAAGATCGGGAAAAAAATGGGCCCTTTGGGTTGTGAGAGACCCCCTAAATCTCCCTTCCCGGAGGTCCCCTGAACAAGAACTTCTCCGGGTCTAGGGCTATCCCCTTGAAACACTTGATTTTTCTTTCCTTTTACTGGGTTTTTGTATGCGCACCTCCTCGTCAATCCCCGGTCGGTTCTTCATACCCTCGGGACCTCGGGGTGATTTGACTAATGTTTGGGGCCCGGGGGTTTTTGGAAAGGGGAAGTTTCTTTCATTTCCCCTTTCTCATTAAAAAAACTGTAATTTGGGACAGTTTTTTGCCATCTATCCATGGGGTTTTTATGTTCCGTCTGGGCGTTTTGGGCAAGGGCACCACGTCGTTATTGGAATGCAAGTTTTATGACTGGGAATTCACTAGATCGTGTACCATGTCACCCAAACTCCTTTGTGGCGGAGTTGAATTGTTTAAAAATTGATCCTTGACCTTGGTTCCCCCAAAAGTTCCCCGGATAGTTCCCTTGATTTCCTTGATGGTTGTTGTTTTGGGATTGCTAGACCCTTGATTCCCTTGATGATTGATTGGGAATTACGATAGTTTCCTTGGTTATTTTTTCCAAGGTGAGGTGGCAAAAGGGAAGCTCCCCGGGGTTGTTGTTTCCCTTTTCCCCAATTAGTATGGTTTTTGATTCTGTCCCCGGTTCAATTCCCCCTCGGTTTTTTCGGGGCCGGTTTGGTTTTCCCTTTTTGGGGGGGTGTGCATAATTTGAGCTGGGGTTGGGGTGGTGACCTTGATCATGGTCGGTCCATCAAAAGGTTGGGGTGAGTCCCCCAAAGGGCATCCCCTGTCTTCCGGGTTTTCCAACTTCCATCTGGTTTCCGGTTTCCCCTTTAAAATTTGCTTGAGCTTGGCATTCCCCTTAAAAAATTTGTTGTAAAAAAGGTTTTGAATTGTCTTTCCTCTGGCCCGGGGGGTTTCTCTTTTTAAAATTTGGGGGGGCTGAGGGTTATTTTTTCCTTGCGTTCGGGTCTTTCCTCCATTTATCTACCCTGTCTTCCCCCTTCTTGTCTCTTTTTCCCGTAAACTGCTTTGGGGTGCCCCCCTCCCAATAGGGCCGGGTTATCATGGGGCCCTTCGCCTCAACCCCGGCCCTTTCCCCCAAAGTCTCTCGGTTTAACTTGCTTTATTCTTGGTAAAATTTTCCCCCAGCTGAGGCATCAAGTCTTTTGACTCGGGGTTTGCCCCCTTCAAAAAACAGAAAAGTCTCCGCTTCAATCATCCATGGTTGGGGCAAGCATGCAACGGTCCCTTGAAGGGACATAAGAACTGGGGGCTAAATCATATTCCGGGCCACTCGTGAATCCCTTTTAAGGCATTCGTCTTTTTGGGAAAGGGAAAAAAAAATAACCCAAGAATTCCGGCTTGAAATCTTTCCCGTGTTAATTGAGTCGGGGGAAAACCTCGGTAGAAATTATTAGCCTCCCCTTTGAGGGAAAACGGGCCCCTAAGGGTAGTCCCCCCAGTCGTCTAAAAGGGGGCGCTTTTGAATGCTACAAAGTTTCGAATTTCGTTCAAGAATTCATGGACATTGTTCCTTCACCCAGAAAATGTGGGCAAAACTCGAGCACTTTTTGTCTTGATATCAATAGACCCCCGGGGGGTTTTTGAGACTATAGCATGGGCGGGTTCCCGTCGATATGCGGGTGAGTGACCCCCGGGGGCCCGGGACCCTACTAAATGAGCCTTTTTGGGGTTTTTCCTCCTCCTCCTCCTGGTCTGGGGAATGCCACGGTTTTTGGGACTTCGGGTCTTCTTCCCCCAAAAGGGAATTCCACCCCCTTCCGTTTTTTTGATTCGAAACGGAAAGGGGGCCCCTTTGTCCTCGGGCCGACCTTTTGGTGAGATGCGTAGACTCCTTGACTTGCCCCTTTTTCGGCGCCCCCGCCCCCGGAAATGAACTAGCCCAATTTCGGGAATGGAACCCCGTGTTCATAAAGTTTGTCAAGGAGAACAAAATAACAGAAATTAAATTAACACCAAATCCTAAAACCAGAAACAAAACGCCACCCCTTCCCCGGAAAAAGGGCGCCTTTGAAGTACAGGGGGTTCTTGTGTGCACAGAAGAGAATAACAAGTTTCCTAGGTAAACCAAATCCACTAGATCCGGGTCAGGAATTTTGGGGTCGTTGGAAAATCTCGGTCGTCGGACCCCGGGGAAGCACTTTTTAAAAAACCCTGGGCCAACATACTAAAACTTAGCAGGGGGAAGTAGGGATCGATCCCCCCGGGGATGGTCGTAATGAACATGCTCAAGGTTTTGGGAAATTTTTTTGGGGTTGGCCTTCACGCTTTTTTTTGGGTTAAAAGGAAAAAAAACTAGACTTGGTATTGAAATCCGCTCCCTTAACGGCAAAGATCAAAGGCGAAAACGGAAAACTTGCAGCAAACTAAAAGCGACAATCGCTAGATCAAAAAACCCTATTCTAAATTACCTAGATCGGGGAAATAAAAAGCGGTGGGGACCATAAGAAAAAGAAAATCGGCCCAAAAGGCGAAAACAATCCCAAAATTACTAACAACGGCATTTTTAAACCCCAATCAAATTTCCAAAAAAAAAAATTTGGGGAAAGAAACAGGTATGAAACGTAATCGGAAAAAGGGAAAAGGGGGGTGGATTTTAACGATTAAACGACGGACAATTAAAAAAAAAAAAGAGATCTACGGGTCTGGGCAAGCAAAACGAAAGAAAACAAAAAAACTCAAACTCCATGCACAACTCGACTTCCCCTTTGGCCCCCGGCCCGGGTTTGCTAAATCCCTCCGGATCAAAAAACCAAAATATCAGTGAAAAAATTCCATCCCTTGGGGTTCAAAAAAACAACCTCCGATCCCAAAAACAACACCCGGGGATCTACGGCCAAATTCCCCGGATCAAGCACCAAAGTGACAAAAACAGAGATTAACATCGCTTGCCGAAATAAAACTTCAAACAACGGGGGTCGCGTAGATCCCACGAGATAACACAAATATAAAAGAAAAAACTAAAAAAGGGAAAGCGTAGATAATCGGTAACATCAACAACTAAATCGGCTCCCAAAAGTGAAGTTTTGAGAAATAAAAGGGGCAAAAGAACCGGGAAAATAAATTGATTGTATCTTCGCCCTCAACCCGGGCGGGGGGTTTTCGATGAATTTCCTCAAAATGGACCCCAAAACCTAAACTACCCCGGGGAACTCCCATTTGCCAAGGGGTGTGTTGTGTGTGGGGGCTAAAAAGCGAAAAGATTGTATTTGTTGTGTCTTTCATGCTCCCCCCTTTATAAGGCGTTGAAGTGGGGCCCAAAAGGGATAGATAGACTTTGTTGCCCCCGGGTAAATTTCTCCTTCTTCAGCCTTCTTTTTTTAAGTTTAGCTCCCTTCTCCTTCATTCCCCTTTTTAAAAACCCTTTCCCCCAATTTTTTTGGATCTAGGGGGATTACTTCCGGCTTAAAGCGGTTTGACCCCTGGGAAATATGTTTTTAAATGAAGCTTTGTTCATAAAAAACAAATCAACATTTCCCCAAAAAATTACTTGTCCCAAGGGGATAAAAGGAAAGAAAAAAAATAAGGGAAATTTAAGCAAGGTTTCCCCCGGCTGGGGGCTTTGGCTCTTTGGCAGGGCTCCCCGAACCCAACCCAAAATTGAAACTAAAAAACTTTAAAAAAAAAACACATAAACACTATGTGAGCTAGCTTCAACTTTTAGGCAACCCTCCCCACAAAATTAAGGTTCCCCTCCCAAAAAGTCCACTCCTCCAAAAAAGGCCCTTTTCCCCTTTTTTCACCCCAGCCCAAACCCCAAAAGGGTTTGTCAAGATAGCCTCTACTTACCCAATTATTGGATTCACTTTCGATCACTTTGTTTTCCCCACCCGGGGGTTTAGGATCGGTTTTCTCTTAAGTTATTCCCCCACCCAGGCGTCGGGTTATGAGAGTTTCCTCCTTTTTTTTCCCCAGTCGGGTTATTTTCTTCTTTTTTCCCTTTAAACAACATCCCCACGGACCGTCCGGGCCCTACCTCCCTTTTTTTTTATTATTATTTTTTTCATTTTCTTCTTTTTCCCCTTTTCTTTTTTTTTTTTTTTTTCCTTTTGGACTTCGTCCGGGTTATTCCTTTCCCTTTTTCCTCTCCTCGGACTTGTCCCTTCCCCTTTCCCCCAAAGAACTTCGTCCGGCTTATTTTTTAAATTCCCCTTTTTTCTCCTTGTACCTTTTTAAGCATTGGTGGGGGGTTTCATTTCATTTGGGTCGAAGTTATTTAAAAAATAACTGGGTTTTTTAATAGGGCTTCACAACTAAGTAAGTAAAGGGGTCCTCTATCGTTCCTTTTATTGGTTGACTTGGCTTATTAAAAAAAAAAGGCTTTGAAGTTGAAATACCTCCCCCTTTTTAATTACTTTCCCCTAAGGAGATCATCCGTATTATATTCCCAAAGGCTCATGCGACACAAACAAAAAACTAGACCTAAAGACTTTTTTATGTGGGCAAATACTTCATTGACTCCTCTCCCCCTTTCCCCTTTACTCAAGCTTGTCCCAGGGCCCTCGTCGTGAAGGAGGGGAAAAAGGGGGGGATCAATGCCCCACATAACCAAAATTTGTAAAAAAAAAAACTTCTCACACTTAGACCGAACAATTTTAAATGGGAGAAAACCAAAAAACGAAAATATACACTTTAAACTTAGAAAAAAATGGGCTAAGTGGGAGGAAAAAAACAAAACCCCCGGAAAATACAAACTTCTCACACTTAGACCAAGCATGGGCTAAGTGGGGAAAACCCCCAAACAAACCCCAACAAATAGACAACAAAAACAAAGACGGATAGCCCAAAACCCCAAAAATTAAAAAATTACTTGGTTGGGGGTGATTCCCAAGGGGCTCCTCAAAAGCCCCGGGGAGGGGGGGCCGGGGCGGGGCATCTTCCCCTTTTTCTTCGGAGGTGCTCCGGCTCTTCTTCTTTCTGGTGGTCGGATACGGGTTCTTCATCATAGACTTTGGTTTGTTGGGGTTGACACTTGTTTGGGGGTGGGGAGATCATCTGTTTGGAGCGATTGGGTGGCCGGACGGAGGGGGGCTGCGGGCCCGGGGGTTTCTTGACCCTTTACTTTTTGGGCCCGGGGATTTTCCCATTTTGGGTTTAAGGGGGGCGTCTTTCCAAAACCCTTTCATCATCTTCATTACAAAGGGCCACCCCCCCCGTCGTTCTTTGGGTTTGGGGGGTTTAAACCCCCAAATCCAAATTGCCCCCCGGTCTTCACTTCCTCCGGCTCCCCTTAAATTTCCCTTTTTTATCCCCCCAAATTCCTTTACCATTTCTTTCCGCATCACATGCATCTCCTTTCTCACATCCGAATGTCCCCCCCCGACTCTTCCCCTTGCTTTGGGATGGCCTGTTCCCCTGTCTCCTTACCTTATCTCCCCGTAGCCAGAAAAACCCGTTTCCCCTGCGGCCCGAAGCAACCTCTTTTGAAAAAGTATTCCACCTTTTAAAACCTCGGGGGGTTAAAATTACGACTAAAGGTGCGGCCTTGGCTTTTTCTTTCCCAAAGTTCGGGTGGAGGTAGGCGCCCGGGGGGGCGGGGATACATATGTCGGCGGGGTTCTTTTGGGGTTTTTATGACAAAGCGAAAACCCGCCAATAACCCCGGGTGTACCTTGATGCCCTTTGCCATGCACCAAATTGGGAAATGGTAAAAAGTAAAAAGCTGAATTAAACGGTTCCCTTAAGTTGTGGTGATAAAAATCGAGCAAACGGAGGATTAAAACCCCGATGTGAGAAACCTTTGGGGAGCTTGGTTGAATGTCCCCTTTCCCGGGTGGGTGATCGGGTTCCCCTCGCTTGCACTTTAAAACCCAGCGTGTTCTTGGCCTTTGGTCATTCTCTCATTCCATATCCCTTGTCATCCTCGGCTTTGGGGGAAAAGCCCCATCCCCAAAGGGCCATTCCCGGATGCTCATCTCGTGTTCTTCCCTTAAAAATCCTGAAAGGGTTTTGGAGTCCGCATCAAAAGGGAAAATTGAAGAAAGTAAAATAAAGGAGAATAAAACGGTAAGGGGTCTTCTATATTATTCCTTCTCTTATTTGAATTTTTTCTCCACTTTTTTTTATTTTTTTTTCAAAAAACATACGAAAAAAAGGGGTCATCTTAATTGTAACATTTTTTTTGTATTTTACATTCAGTACTACTTAGATTTCCAAAACAACAAATCGATAAATGTTAAAACTTTTCAAACTAATTAGTTAGCCAAATCACATGAGATTTTCTGCATCCCTTGAGCCCCCACTCCATCATTGTCTAAATTCAATTGTGTTTATTAACTGAACTGCCTAAACACTCTCTAATATGCGACACAGATTTATCACAGTTACCTAATTCAATAAATGCAAATATATATATATAAAAAAAGAAAATCTCCTAAATTTGATCACATCATCTTGCACCCGAATCAAATCCCAAATGGAGAAAACATTGAATCAAAAAGCAGAAGACAGAGAAGAAGAAATATTTTACTCTCCTACGAGGATGGATGAGAAAAATAAAGAGATCCAAAGCAATGATGACGAGGAAAAGAAGAAGATTGATCAATTGAGAGAGATAGTTGCAAAGCAAGATCCAGCTTGCAAGGTACTACCTCCGTCTCATCTCATTATATATAACACATTTATTTTGGACACAAGTTTTTATGTAGTGGTGTTTCTGGTTAAATGTAAAAAGAGTGAAGTAGAGCTCCAAAAAAGTAAAGAGAAAAAGTAGGAGAGAGGATAAAATAAAGAGAGATAGAGTGTTGCTTTCTTGCCATAAAAGGAAATGTCCACTTATAGTGAGCAGGCCAAAAAGGAATATGCACTCACTTATAGTGAGACGGAAGGAGTATGTAGTATTCTACAACCACACACACACACACAAAAGCTTGTGATTCTTGTTAAATACTCTATTCGCCCGCACAAAGTTGTCATTTTCAGTTTTTAAAAAGTTCCCTCTCATACTAATATAATAGATATTAATTTGCGGAAATGGATGAGGTGACACGAGGAGATTTCTTCGTGCTCGTGATCTTGACATCGAGAAGGCTTCGTGATGTTGATCAAGTACGTGGCATGGAGGCGAAGCTTCGTCCCAGCGGGCTCCATTTCTGCATCGGAGGCTCGAATCATATAGCACATGACAAGGTGTTTTTGCAAGGCAGAGACAAGAGAGGTTGCCCTATTGCACTCATTTTTGGAGCTAAGCATTTTCCCAGCAAAGGACCCGATGACGAACTCAAACGTTAGTAACCTATAAAAAATTTATCTTTTAAGGACAAAAAATTGAGACGCAATTACTTGCGTTGGAAACTTTAAAAATAACAACAATTTAGAACAAAAAAGAAAGCGTTTCTAAATTAAAGATAAATTAACTTAATATTTTGCTCTTATAGGACGCTTCTATTTGCATTCTCTAAATTTAGTTGAGACATTAACAATAGGGATACTTTTTTAGCGTTGATGGTATATTTAGAAACACAAATTAGCGTCCTCATCGCATTAAAAAAATGTCCTTAACTACATTAAAAATGTCCTTAAAAGTGTTTTTTGTTGTTGCAGTGGTATATATATAATTATAAATATATACTGTATATGTTTTTTGCAATAATATTTCACAAATTATGTTATTTTTTTCAGGCTATGCAGTGTTTGTTTTGGATAAGCTATGCTCCAGGTAATAATCAGTCTACTCCTGCTACATGCTTTCTGAATTAATACTATCATTTTCTTAACTACTAAGTTTGAATTTTCTTGATGCATATAATCAAGAATTCCTAATGGAGAGGAGAAGTTCGTAATTATTATAGATCTTAAAGGATTTGGCTACTCTAACAGCGATGTTCGAGGGTATATTGCAATACTTTCGATTTTACAGGTATGATATTATGATTATAATTGTTTTAGATGCATATTCAACGCGACCAACAAACATTCACAAATTCAAACAAAACTCTTTTTCTCTCATACTTCAATCACATTTTCTTTCTCTCTTATTTTACCAATTGCACATTAAAAAAAATGTATCGTCAATTAGTACTAGGACCGGAAAATTTTTTATAGGACACGAACACACACGCTATTAATAAGTTTTAGTCAAACATTATTGGGTCCGTGTCCTTTGATCATCTCAACCATACACGAGATGTCATATTTTTTATATAACTTCTCCAATCATTATGCAAATTCAAACTCATTAATAGTTTTTTTAAAAGAATAACACCAAATATGGGTATGTATTGTAGCTACGCAAAAAATTGAAAGTATAATTACCTTATGGAATATGAAATACTTTTTTGGTTTGAGGTTGGTATAAATTGTTGGAGTAAAGTTACTTTTTGATGTGTATATTCAAAAATGAGTTTGAGTTTGGTGTAAATGGCTAGAGATGACCTTATAAGGTTAACCGGTTAGGGATCTAATAATTTTAGGTTGATTTCGGGTTGGGTTCGATTACCCATAAAAATATAATTTTAATTTTATTTAACAAAATTATACTTTCATTTTATTCCATAGGTTCGTATAAATCAGATTTAAATCATTTTAAAACATGTTTAGTTGTGTATTAACAAGTTTTAATCGTATAAATTAGGTTTGTGTCGTTACTGTAGTTATCGTCTTCGATAAACTCATATTATCATGTCATTATGGGCCATCGAGTTTGAAGGTAGAAGATCAAGTCTATGTTCAGTTAGAGAATTACAACAAATCGAAATCGGGTCAGTGGTGGACTCGAGGATTTTAGTGGTTGGGGCCGAAAATAATTTTAAAAATAAAATTAAAAAATACTCCCTATCAGCCATTAGGAGTCGGTCACTTTTGCACACTTATTTTGTAAAAATGATAATAAATACTTAAAGTGAAGAAATGGTAAAACAAGAGAGAGAATAACTTAGATTAGACTCTTTTCAACATTATTCTCTCTCTTACTTTACCATTTCTCCACTTTAACTATTTATTATCATTTTTACAAAATGAGCCAAAAGTATTGACCAATAGCGAGAAGTATATGTTTAAATAAAATCACAATGTATTAATATAAAAGTCAAAATACAATCATATCATAACACTTCTCTTCTATTCTTCGTCTTACGGAATCATTGCATAATAGTTTTATTAGTAACATTAATAAATACATTATTTTCAATATAAAGAACTAGCAATCATGTAACAGTTGGTTTCCAATACTATTACGTTGAGAATTCATGATGAATTGGTCACAATTAGTCACCGTTTTTCATCATTTTGTCATCATTTCACAAATGAATTTCATCATTTTCTATTATTGTTTCTCATTCTATTACGTAAAGAATTCTTAATGAATTTTTAGTCACAATAAGTCACAATTTTTCGTCATTTTTCATTATTTCACAAATAAATTTCATTATTTTCTCACTTTTTCTCTTATTGTTCTCTGCCAATTAGTCACAATTTCTTTCGCTTTTAATTATATATACATCAATATTTTTTATACTAGAAGCAATAATATTAAAATAATATATTGAAAAAAAATACTCTGTTCAAGAATAAAAATGTTTGAAGCGAGAAGGTGAAATATAGAATTAAAGAGAAAGAACTTGAATACGGCGCACAGCAATTGGAGGAGTGGATTGTTTCGCCGACTAATGGTGAAGGTTAACCCTAATTAAATATTAAATAATAAGTATTAATTTATTTGTACTAAAAAAATTACCAAAATACCCTTGCTAATTTGTAAATTTTTGGGGTTTGGGAGTTTTTATCACGTTAACCTCCCTTTTGCCCGGAATGTTTTTGGAAAACCAAAAAAACCTTTTTTTTAAAGGGAAAATTGGATATAAATATTATCTTTTTTTTTACATAACAAACAAAAAATTAAATTTCTTAGAAAAGGAACCGGTCGCTACGACATATTGTCCCACCCTTTGACTCAAGTGTAGGTAAGAAATCTTGACGAGGGGGGAGAGGGTAGGGGGGGTTGTCATTTGAGTGCAAAATTGGGCCGACATCCAATTTTTAGATAGCATCCCATCTTGCACTTGCAACAGAAAGGGAAATCGAGGCCGGGTTTGGGGCGGGGAATTTTCGTCCAAAATCGAATTGGGGTTGGCACCCCTACAAACCTACTAATTGCTATAGTTTGTTTGTGTGTGACAGGATTACTCCCAGAAAACTAAAAAACTATTCTTGGTTCACGCGTCAAACCCTTCATGTCGCATAAGTTTTGGTACCCATTTGTGGACAAAAGAAAAAAGGGATTTTAGAATGTTTTTTTTTCCGGGTTTGATAATTGTTTTAAGGATTTACATAAATAAATAAAGAAAAAAAAGAAAAAGGTAGAAAGATGAAAAAATAAAAAAAAGGGGAAAAAAAGTAAAAAAAATTTTTAAAAAATAAAATGACTCGCTAGGACAACCCCAAAGAGGAATATGACTATAATATTTTTGAGAAGTAAATCAGTTTAATGTTATGCAGATCACATTTCGGGAAAAACAAAAAAATAAAAAGTGCTCGCTGGAGGAGCTAGATGCAAACCCGCTTCCAGAGATTTATGGGGTAAACTGAAGTCAATTCCAATTCAAGATGCCTAAATCAAATATAATTTGTACTTGGATATGTAACAACTTAAGATGTGAAAATCACTTATGTTTTTGTTTTTATTATTGACGATTGTAACAACCATGTGCTTTTTCGGTTAGTCGCAATTTAATATCAGTCTTTAAGATCATTTACAAGCAAACAAAATTTGTTGATATATAGATAATGTTGAGACACGAGATAATATACATCTAATTTTCATCATTATCTTATGGTGACAAAAAAATATCAGATGAAAAGGGTTTAAAAACAAATAATGTAGCAACCATCAAATGTTTTTTAACGTGATGGGTCAAATAAATACAATTTGACTCTCATCTATGTCTTTGTAGCTTACGAAAATCCATGTCTCTTTTTTAAAAACTTGAAATTGACCGGCAAAGGGTTTTCCACATTTTATATGAGGAATATTTAATTTGTGAAATTAGATTATATGGGATTGATCTACGTTATATGATTGTGATATATTCTTTTTAAATAGATTCTGGGAAGATTTGAAATACTCTATCCATGCACAGAGTCCGAATTTTGGTTAAAACCCTTTTAATCCCTTGGAAAAAATAAGAGATAGATAGAAAAAATGATTAATGTTTGTTAGGAGAATGAGACCACCTCATTCAAGAGAAAAAAGTTTTCAAAATTAGAAAGTGCATATCGGGCGGATAAAAATGAAAGAATGCATATTCTTGTGGACGGGGAAAAAAAATAAAAAAAGTTGGTCCAAAAATTGGACTATAAAGGAGCTAAAAAAAAACCAAGGTTTTAAATAACAAGTGTTAATTATTCAATATTGATGAAGCTTCATTATACAAGTACTTCCTTCCCTAGAAATAGGGGTTGGGGTTTTAAGGTTTTAAAATTTTTCCCCCGTAAAAAAATGCCTTTGTTAGGTTTGGTTTAAAAACATGTTTAGCAAGTTTGCAATAGAATTTTTTGTATACGAAACCTAACCACTTTTGCCCCAATTGATTATTCGAGGATCCACAATAATGATCAATATATTATTACATTGTGTTTTTTTGCTTTATAAGATGTTTTTTAAACATTTAAATGTATAAGAAAAAAAAAGTCTAAATCTTTTGCTTAGTTGACCGGTTGTGGGGGGCGTCCCCTTTAAGGTAATACGGTCGTTCTATGCAATGCTTTACAAAAGAAAAAGAAGAATTTCACAACCCGAGATAGGCTTAGACACATCGTGAAAGGTTGCAATGTCGATCCGATTATTTCTAAGTCTTACTGAAATAAGAGGACGTTGGTGTGGTATAGCACTGAATGGATCTACGACAAGACGTGTCTTTATACTATCTACGAAAGACTAGGTCTTGATAAATAACTATTTCTTAATCTACATACGTTAGCATTGAGCTTACGATATTGATTATGCACTACTTTGACTTATCAAATGGTGCGGATTTTTCTAACCCAATAATCCTGATATATCTGGTAGTGGTGATTAATATATAACGGTGTAGGATTGCTATTATGTTGAATCGCGCGGAGGTGAGTGTCGTTTGATAATTTCCTCAAGAGGAGCTCGAATAAGGTTTTATTATTCAAAACGCCAGTTGGAGTTATATTACTCTATGAATAATAAATAAGTGTTTCTTGCTAAGTCCACTTGGAATTAATAAGATATTAATTAATTAAGTCCATGCGACATTAATTAATTAATGGACATTTATATCTTAAGCGAGAAATAAATAATAAACAAAATGGAGACCGATTACTTGTAATTTCGGATTTGGATGGGGAGAGTTCAATATTACTTCAGTGGATGCTCGTAATATTCAAGATAAGCTTGTATTAAATTGTGGGTTCAATTTAATTAGTAAAAATCTAATTGGGTCAGCCCATATCCAAAACCTTCCACAGATCCCTGTCTGGGCCCAAAAGGAACTTAATATAAATAGGAGAATAAATGAGACAGAATAATTGATTATTCATTATGAAAATAATGTCCACTCTGTTAGAGTAAGGGACGAATTTTTCTTATTATTCTCCTCCGTGAGATTTTTCAGCTCCTCCTCCGTGAGGATTTTTTCGTCTTCTTTAGTCGAGCCCTAGTATTTTGATAAGATCCCACACCGATATCGGAATACGTTCGTGAACGCGAGAGAAGACTCTGCGTCTAGTATTGAGGATCATCGTGGAGAAGGCAAGCAATCGACGATTCTTTGGAGAATCAAATAGAGTAACTCTAAACTAAACTGTAGAAATCATGTTTAGAATTTATATTTTCTAAGCATGAATTAGTTGCGTTCTAGCATGCAATTATTTGTTTAACTTTTGAATTGATTAATCGCATAATCGGTCAAATAGATCCGTATCTCGATTTATTTGTTTTGTACAAGTCTTCCACGTGCAAGGGGCACCAAACCCTGCAGAATTGGTATCATAGCCAATTTTTGCTATGATTATGTGGATTAATTTCATGTATGTTACGTGAATTGCTTGAATGTCTGCTTCTAAGTTTTTTACATAAGAATTAGTTTTATAAAATTACGTGTTTCGTTACTTGTTAGAATCAATTGATTCTTTTTGTAATTAATTGGCGTATTTTGTATAAACTAATTATGTAGTAATCACTGTGAGCGCGTGAAGGAAAACTGCGACGGCTGCAATCTGACCCAAGAATCTGCAGCAGCGTTGACGAAGACGACGCAGGGAGCAACTGCAGCTACGTCGTCCCCGCAGGCAGCAGCAGCGTCCTTGCGAAACTTCACGAGAAGGGCAGGCTGCTACAGTGAATAGCCATTCGGCCGGCGTCGCAGCAGCGACATGACGCAGCAGCAGCGCCGGAGGACGAAGGTGGGCTGTTCCGTACAGCGGCGTGGCAGCAGAGACGACTGCCCTCGCAGCAGCGCACACGCAGCAGCGCTGGGGCAGTGGCGGGTCCGAGATTTGTCATCCGGGGTACGAGGTCGTATGATAAATAATTACATAACACTTACAAAAATAGAAAATAGCAGTAAAATAATATTTGAAATATTATTCAATTTTGAACTTATGTATTTTTAAATAAAATAAACCAAAAGCTAAACATAACATCTAATTTATTTTTCTACAAGTCTTCATTTCCTCAAAGCGATGGGCTATATCATCATCGAAGACTTGTTGAAACATTTCTTTCTCAATGAAAGTCACCAAACAATCATTCAAAGGTTGATCACCAATTCTAGTTCGCAACTTATTCTTCACAAACGTCATTCCAAAAATACTCTCTCTACACTTGCAGTAGCAACCGAAAGAATCAAAATCAACTTGATAAGCAAAAAGACAAAGTGGTAAGCCACATCCCTCTTTATTTCAACAAGCTTCATTGAAAGAGAACTAAGATCTTGCAAATTTGAAAGTCATTATCTCTTATCATATCCTCCATGAATAAATCAAGTTGACAATCATGAGACCTCAAATCAATGCTTGAAAAATCGAAGGATAAAATGTTGCAAGTTTGAGTACACTTTCTTTGTCAAAAGAAGAAAGCCACCTCCAGTCTGCAACGAAGCTCATGATCCGATCAACTCCATATTGACTTCATCAAATCGATTGTCAAATTCTTGAAGTAATAAATCTATTACCTCTATAAACACATCAATGCGAAAATGATGACTATAGGAAACTTGTTGAACAAAATGCTTTGATCTTCCATGAGGCACATGATAAGCTTCCAAATCGGAACAACAATGCCATGATTATTGCAAAATGAGATTACCTTGTTAAAGTGAATCTCCCATCCATCCTCCCTCATTTTCTGTAGTTGACATTTGGTTAAAGAGACAAGCCTCATAGCATTAATTATATCTTGATCCCTTCTTTGCAAAGCAAGACACAAATTGTTAGTGTACCCAAATATAGTAGTCATTAGTTGTGCCATAAAAACAAAGTCAAATGACTCCATCGAGTACAAAATGTCTTGAGCTTTGCACTTATCATCCGATTTAGAGCCATTCTTTCCAATAATCATAAGAACCTTAACAATTGTAGAAAATAGGTCCATGACATTCAAAAGAGTCTTGTAGTGAGAACTCCAACGAGTGTCCCCGGGCCTCTTCAAACCAAGTTCTTGATTTAACCTGCACGCTTTCAAGTTCGTCAATTTCCAAGGCTTGAGCAAATTTTTGTGCTTGAATTTCACGAATCAAATCTCGTCTCTTGCAAGAAACTCCTACAACATTTAATAAATTTGCAATCGTATCAAAAAGCCAAGCACATTCATCGTTTTTTTTGCAATGGCTACAAGAGTCGTTGAAGTTGGTGGGCGCAGAGGACGTAGTAAGCACTTTGGAGTATCTTACATAATCAAAGTCTCCAATCCATGTATTTCACCCTTCATGTTACTAGCCCCATCATATCCTTGTCCTCGAATCTTAGATGGACTCAATGAATGTCCAATAAGCAATGATATGATTGCACTTCTAAGAGATAAAGCCGTGGTATCACCAACATGAGCAAGACCAATGAATCTTTCCACTACTCCTCCGCTTTTCTTTGAACATAGCGTAGCAAAGAGATAATTGTTCCTTTTGGGACACATCACTTGATTCGTCAGCTAATATAGCAAAATAGTCAACACCAAGTTCTTCCACAATTCGCTTAGTTGTTTCTTTAGCACAACAATTGATAATATCCTTTTGAATAGTTGGAGATATCAATTAAAAATTTTTCAGAGCATTTTCCAAAGTCACTTTTGAAACAACTTCATTATGTGTCTTAACCATTTCAAAAGTTCAAGAAAATTTCCTCGTTAAGGGATTCACTATTTTCTCTATGTCCACAAAGCCCAAACCTTGCCGCAGATAACGCAAACATGAAATTGAAGCCTTCAAGCTAATGTCATATTCTTTTATGGTCACCCTCGGTGGCATTATCAAGAGAAAAAGAATAGACTTTTTTGCCATCTCTTAGGGTTTACATATTTCTCATAAGCAAGATTGTGAGCACTTTTTATTCCACCAATATGCTTCGTAAATCTTCCGCTTATTCCACGACTTAAATCCCTTTTTTCACAAATGCATATCCCCCGCAGAAGTTCAACTTCATTCTTAAACAAGTAGCAAACAAAACGAAATGCAGCATCTCTCGTTGTGCTATATTCAAGCCAATCCCATGTATCGAACCAATAAGGCATAAATCGACGTCCTCCTATTTTTTTCTAGGAAAGTTGTGAGATCTTGGTTGACGAGGCTTTTAAGAATATATGCTCTCTAACGTATATCGCTCATTTGGAGGATATGTCATTATACTATCTCTTTTTGCAGGATCGTGATTAAGTTTTTCAACATCGTAAATCAATTCTTTTTCCTCTAACGGGACACTTCGAGTCGAGATACGCTAGCATTTGAAGGAGTCACGGTAACATTTGAAGGGAAATCGGGACACACTAACATTTGAAGGAGTCATAGTAACATTTGGAGGAGCCAAGGACGCACTAGCATTTGATGGAGACGTATTATCATTTGGAGCCGAAGAACTTGAACTATCATGAGATTTCATTCTTTTGAACATATTTCGAAGAACAATTTGTTTCTTCATTCTTTTTAATTCTACTTTCTGCAAAAATATTAAAAATATTCAAACTTATATAATTTTACTAATAAAAATTTAACAAAATCATAAGATATTAATTCTAAATAATGATAAATCTAGAAAAAAATATTAAAAAGTTTATAAGCAATTCTCAAAGATGATGAACTGGATAATTCAAACTATATAAAAGTATAAAACTCATTCTTTCACAATTCCTCAACTACAAGTCTACGGCTACACGCCTACACCTACAACTAAAATGATAAATTAAACAAACATTTAATTAAACTTTTAAAATAGCAGAATAGTAGGGATGGGGATCCTCTGATGTGTTATTTAGCACAACAGACTCCCGCTGTTGCACACATGATAATAAAAAATTCAAGTAAATAATATAAAATAAATTAAGTATTTATACATTATTTTAATGCGTATTAAGATCAGGGGCATTGTGCTAAATAGCACAAAGAGAGGATCCCACCCCTCGTAGATTACTGATGTCTAGATTAGCAGCACTAGAGTAAAGCTTTTAATACTCATAGAAATAAAGAAACAAATGTAATACCCGCACCATTAGTTTGCTTTCGATAAATTAATGTGGAACTAGAAATGTAACGTCCTCTCTTTTCGTGAAGTTTTAGTGGAACTCGAGCCTTTAATGAAACTTAATCTTTTAGTTGCAAAGTAAAAGCTAAAGAAGTAAGTGAGCGAGTTAAAACGACTAAAGATACATTTGAAAAATAAAGTGTTTTGAATGGCATTTCATGTTCAATAAAATGAACAACTAATAAAATAGGTTACGTGGATCAAAGTCCTCAAAGAAAGAAAACAAGGAAAGGAAAATATAAAATTTTGGGTGCACTTGGCCTTTTCTCCAGCCCAAATTAGGCCCGTTTCGAGGAGCCCGTGGCCTGCACAACGAACCGGCCCGCTCGAAGTGCAGCTAGGTGGTAGCTAAGATTTCTCTCTCACTGCAAGATAAAACAAGTTTTAATGGCTAAGGAACAAGAGTAATTAAGGGACTACTATTAGAAGGAAGAAACAACCTTTCCTTTTTCTATGGAGGACCAAAGACTCACCAAGAAGGGAAAGTCAATCCGCAAATCCTCCACACTATGCAGCACCTGCTTTACCGCTACAATCAAACAATGGAATTCATTAACCAAGTACCAAGTACCCAAACTAGGCACCAAACACATTAAGATAAAGGAGCTGCACGATCGAAAAGGAGATATGTTATGACATGAAAACAAAGAAGATCAGCCCCATTTAATTCCCCATAGTACAACGAAATCAATGCTATAAAACCCCTCAACCCCACCGTTAGACT
>NW_025951703.1:0-24423 GCF_023119035.1 Salvia hispanica
AGAATCACATCAGCCTTCCTCATGTCTTTCATTTCAAACTCAGATGACAAAAATTCCTTCGTTTTATCAACTTGATCTTGGTCAGTACCAAAGATCAATATGTCATCCACATATAGGCAAATGATAACCCCTTTACCAGTAGCATCAAATTTGCTATATACACACTTGTCTGCTTGGTTTAATACAAAACCATTCGACAACACCACGTCATCAAATTTTTGATGCCATTGCTTGGGGGCTTGCTTTAGTCCATAAAGAGATTTTACCAACTTACAAACCTTATGTTCATTACCAGGCATGACAAAGCCTTCTGGTTGTTTGATATAAATCTCTTCATTTAATTCACCATTCAAGAAGGCAGTTTTAACATCCATTTGGTGAATTACAAGATTATGCATAGCAGCAAGTGCTAACAATAATCTAATTGTGGAAATCCTCGCAACAGGAGCATAAGTATCAAAGTAGTCAATGCCTTCCCTTTGTCTAAAGCCTTGGATAATCAATTTGGCTTTATATTTGTCTATGCTTCCATCCACCTTCATCTTCGTTTTGAAGATCCATTTGCTATTTAAAGCTTCACAACCGGGTGGTAAATCCGTTAATATCCAAGTACCATTTTGGATTATAGAATCCATCTCCTCTTGGATTGCCTCTTTCCAAAATGCAGAATCTCTTGAAGCCATAGCTTCTTTGTAGGTTCTTGGATCATCACCAATAGTAAAGCAATATTGATATTGAAAATTAATTTCATTTCTTGATCCTTCAAGTAAGTACAATTGGAAATCATTTCCAAAAGACTTAGCTTTTCTTGCTTTACTACTTCTCCTAGCATCAGGAGGTGTATCCATCACTTTTCCAGTTACATCATCAGAGTTACTAGACTTTGCAATCATGCCTCCAGGTTTAGGTATAGACGTGAATCTATCCTCATTGCCAAATTCAGCATCCCTTGACTCAATAATAGAGTGCATAGATACATAGTCATTGGGTTCTAAGACATAGAACCTATAACAAACAGAATTTTCTGAATACCCCAGAAACACACAATCTATACCTCTTTGACCTATGTTTTTCATTTTAGGGTCAGTTAGTCTTACCACTGCTCGACAACCCCAAACTCTAAGATAACTCAATTTTGGTGGTTTCTTATGCCAAAGTTCATAAGGGGTGATTTTGTTCCTTTTGTTAGGAACTCTATTCAACAAATAACAGGCTGTTAACATAGCCTCACCCCAAAATCCTTCACTTAGGCCAGAATAACACAACATTGAATTAATCATTTCTTTCAACGTTCTATTCTTTCTTTCAGCTACACCATTTTGTTGTGGTGTATATGGAGCAGTCGTTTGATGTACTATACCAGTCGATTCAAAATACGCTGGATCATAATACTCACCTCCCCTATCAGTGCGAAGAGTTTTAATCTTCACACCATGATAAAGCTCTACACTTTCTTTAAAGATTTTAAATTTATCAAGAGCTTCATCTTTGGAATGACAGAGATAGACATGGCAAAATCTAGTAGCATCATCAATAAAAGTAACTACATACTTTTTATTACCAAGAGATGGAGTCGAATGAAAATCACACAAATCACTATGTATAAGTTCTAATACCTTAGTTTCTTTATTGACATTCTTATTGAAAGGTTGTCTAGTTATCTATACTAATATAAAAGCCGAGTTTTTGGCATAGTTTTGAATATTTATTAATTTTGGGTATTATTGCAATTAATCTAAATTTAATTTTAGATGCAAATTTTAAAGCGACAGTTTCGCAGGTATTATAAATGTAATCCACGATAACAAAAAATTAATTTTTACCAATATGCGTTTAGGAATTTGACCAACTTAATTGTCCTTGAACGTTACAAATTTTTCAAACTTAAATTGAATCAACCGTGCATGTCTTTTTTGCAAATATTTGCATGGAGTAATTATTAAATCAATGTGATGCCGTTGCACAATTGAAATTAATATTAGTTAATGCTTATAATGCCTAATTATTGCCCCGCTTTGCTTCATATGTATATTTAAATATCGAGTCCTCATTTTCAACCTCCAATTTTATGGTCATTTTCTTTCTAAGTTTTCTCTTTTGTTCTTTTCTTATTTGTTTATGCTTTCTAATTAGGTTTATTCGTGTTTATGCCTTCTTTTAGAGTTTAGGGATTCTGCTTTGAATACAATTGATATGTCACTGGAAGAAAAAAGAGAGCAACAAAAGGATGGAGTTTTGCATGGCAGCAGTCTTTGTATTTTTTAAAGGTATTATTTTTTCTATTATCTAAAGTTTATTTTGTTATCCTTTGAATGTGCAAGGCTTAATGCAAATAAGCAAGCACTCCATGTCGACAATAATGAAAAATGAGCGTTTAACGGCAAGGTCTTGCAAGGTCAGTAGTTGGGATAACAACACAAATAGGATTTGTTCAATGTTCATCCATGATGTCGATATAATGCTCATATCTTATTGTGTTTCCGTTTCTTATCAATACTTTATATGTTTGAAAATCTTTTATAACCATCATTACTTGTGAATTCAGGCATAATCTTATTTAAGCGTGAAGTAGAAGATGGAGGCGCTACAAGCGTGAAGAAGAGGAAGCTATCATTTTTCTTTTAACCTGATTGACTCTTTTAAATAGAAATAGGTCAATTTGGTAGTTAACTTAATTCAGTTAGTGGGTTTCAATATAAATTAGCGCAATTTATTTAATTCAATCTATATTTGTATTACTGCATTCGGCTAAATTATTTAATGCTAAGAAATTAAGTAGAAGGTTTTAGTTCTTAGGATTTTGGGTTTCCATAATTTTCTATATAGATTTTGGTTTTGAGTTTTAGCATATGGAATTGGATTTCCATTTATAATATTTTGAAAAAAATAGGGAATTAGATGCAATAAAAGGTAATATTACTTTTAAATATTACTATATATTAAAATCACATAATTTACATAAATAAATAGAGTTAAATTATTTACTAAATATCTTTCAAGTTTCAATGTATTTCTGTGTGACGTATAAAGAGTACATGTTATATGGATATCTTATTTAAACGTACGAAATATATCAAAAAAAATGTTGGAGCAATATTGAAAAATTAAGAAAATAGGTATGCAAAATAAATATAGAATGACCTCTACTGATAAATTGAGTATATGAATTTATGAAATTTAAATTCTTAATTTTATGTAATTAATATACAAATTTTAATTTAATTTAATTAATTTTAGGTTTATTACTCATACACAATATTTGTGTGTTATATACTGAAGAATTTCTTAAATTTATTACTATTTTTTTGTATAAGAATAAATTATTATTGCATACATATTTATTTATATTAATTTCTTTATAGCATGTAGGTATTGCTTAATTTTTTTAAGATTTAGACAAATATATAAATTTATAATCCGTGCATAGCACGGGTGTTACACTAGTAAGATTTTCTTCTATTTTTATTATGGAAAAATTGGATATAATTTTAAATAAGAATTAAGAAAATGAACAGGTGCAGCTTTTTTCACGTTAGGAAGTTCAGTTCTCTCTGCATTTCTAACTGCAAAGCAAAATAAGAGGACTTAGAACTTAGGAAGCGTCTCCGACATTAATTAAAACTTGCAGACAGAAAAAAATGTGCATTCAAGTAAAAAAGAAGTAGACATACAGTGGTAAAATATTGAGTGAATTTTTTTACTTTATTAGTTTCTGATTTTAGAGTACTAGCAGAAGAGACTTCATTATTGTTAGTACTTAGTACAAGCTATCTACATCACGGTATGAACTGAAAACTCCCATTAATTTTCTAATTATTTATTTTAATTATATCTCAAATTGAGAACCTCTTATTAAAGAGCAAGTTAATTAATTATCAAGATGCCTTCTCTTTCAGTGTGCATGCTCGAAAAGCCGGCTTCCAATAGTATTTATTTTACCACATAGTACAACAGCTTCAACTGATTTATGATTCCAATTTATTAATTACTAGTTCTTGTTAAACAACTAACATATATATATGTACGGATAGAGGATAGAGTGAAGATTCTATACTGGAAATACTCCATCAGGTACAAAAAATGCTATGTGAGGCTATTTAAGTAAATTTATATAGACTTCCATGCACTCTATATATATTTATATTGTCATAAAACCTAGCTCAATTTATTTATCTGTTTCAGGCTCAGCTGTCAGCACACACTTATGGCAATATCAACAACTTACACCTTTGCTGCACTGCTATTATCTATCTTCTTCCTTTCTCTGCCACTCCAATCAGGTAACTCCTTTAACTCAAAATCTCTTCTATGATATAGTGAGATTATGCATCTCATGAGTGAATAGTGCAATGGTGATTACATATGTGAGGATTTTTTAGTGTGAATTTGTATATATATATATGATATTCAGGTGGGATAGGGATGGGGGCATCAATGGATGATGAGGTGAAGAAGGAGATAAAGATGGGGTTGGGATCAAAACCCCCTGCTTGCCTGAATAGATGCATGAGTTGCAGGCCATGTGTGGCAACCCTAGCAATACCATCCCAATCCCAAAAGAGGAGCCCCTTCATCTATGTCAAGTTCTCTCATGCTCAAGATGACACCTATTATCTTCTCTCTTGGAGATGCACCTGTGGGAACAAACTCTTTCAACCCTGATACTCAAATTCTATATTTATGTAATGTAATTCTTCATCAACTATATTTGTCTATATATGGTTTCTTCATACATGAACATCACCCATAAGGTTTCTTGATTTTATCTTGTTTATTTATATTCTTCTGCTTTCTTTCCCAATGATATGATCATTCATCCTTCACAGTTCACATTATAAGAGAAATCTAAGTGCATTATTACATTGTTTTTGGTTCATTAAATTCAGATAAGATGAATATGTGGTAGCTGTTAGGTAACACGGAATTCATTATTAGTTTGTTCATTTTAGAAAATTTTGTTTATGGTTCATTCATTTCGCGGGTGTCAAACATATTGTACAGAAAATAGTAATGAACTAAAAACAAATTAGTAGGAGTAATAAATTATGTGTTATCCAACAATAAACTTGTATGTTTTGATTCTGCATTTAAAATTAGTTGTGAATATATGTACAAATATAAATTACATACTCCATATCTCATCAACTTCTTCCGTAAATCTTTTAACAGAAAGATCTTTCTTTGAGGCCCAATTTGAGGCCCATTATCTTGGTAATACAAAATCTTAACCACCAAACACCACATTGAAAGAGACTGAGAAATCTGCTACAACCATGACGTCTTCCCCCTTTCCGATTACCGTTACCCTTAAGCACCACCGTCACCGTCGCCCTTCGCCGCCGAAACACTATGTCTCAGCTATCACACCAAACCATTTCATGAGTTTCCGCTCACCTTCCTCATTTTCAAATAATCTCCACCCTTCATTTCCCTTCTTCAAGCGCAATTATCGCTTCCACCGTTGCTGCGCCACTAATTCGCCATCCGAACCGCCGCCGGAGAATCAGATACCTCCAGGTAGTATCATCACAATTTAATATGATTTCGAAATTCGGTCTCTCTCACATACGCATGGCTGTATATAGAAAACACACAAATTGTCATTTTTTGAGAGGGTAGTCATTAATTGTATACTTATTTGGGGCTATTGTTAAAATTGAATGACAGTGTTGGTTTAATTTAGTAATCAGTAGTTAATTGGTTGATTTTTGTTAATGTTCTGTAAGATATTCTGATTTATGAAAGCAAATTTGAGCCTACTTTCTAGCATTTGGATTGACGAAATGAGGGCTGCGATAAGTTCTTTGGTTAACTGTTGAGAACTTGAGATGGAGGAAAAAACGCCCGAAAATCGTAGACTCCATTGTTTAGGTGGTAGAAATGATTGATAAATTCACCATGCTCTTCCAATACATATTCCCTGGATTAACTTCCACAAGTAATCCCACAAAATGGATATTTCTGTCGGTGCCTAACCTGTTATAGCCCAACATACGATGCCATCAGCGCCTTGAAACTTTTGTGGTCAGGATCATGTGATTTGTGGTTGAGTGTAGGATTTTGATGGTCGACTGTCGTAGGCCTGCTTAAGAAACATAAAACCGTCTCTCTTTAAAAGCATTCGTCGCCTTGTGTGTAATATGGTTACAGTAAGTCTTGATTTCCATATAGTGTTCGATTTTTCTGCCTAAGATGGGATCTTAGACATTCTATAAACTCTTGAGAGTAACTTTCTGTAGGCCAATTTTACACTGAAAAAATCATATTGCTTCTTTTGGAGCTAGTGTCGTGAAGGTATTTGCATGTTCCTCTTGTACAAAAGCAATTTCTCAGAATTTTCTTCAACATTCTACCTGATACTAATGATTTGAATCATGCTTGTAGGAGATCATATCATTCTCCGTCCTTTCAAACATTGAATGTATACAGTTTCACTTGACAATGTCTTGATTACCATGTTCCGTATTATCACGTGCTACAAACAAAATGTTCGGTTATCAAATTGTAGGCTCTTTTATGTTGATGGTGCCATTTCCTTAAAAAAAAATCTAATTCCTCAAGGGTATAACTTTTGATATGTTTATCAGGTGCATCACCGAAGGATACTCTGCAGATTTTCTTTGCTGTGCTATTCTGGATGTCCCTTTTCTTCTGGTCTTGCGCATGGGATCGAGGGAATAGTGGCAGATCAGACAAGGGCCCTCGATTTAGGAAATAACTCCATTAGGTTGTGTTGTGGATATACTTATACAAGTTAGCATAGAATGGGGATATTGAGTGGTAGGACTATGAGCAGTCAGATTTGAGGTTACAGTATAATGATATTATAGTATATTACGAAGCTGAGGTTAAAGATCCACCAAATTTATTGTTTTTACCTTTGCTTGAACGTGATCTTAAATACTCCATTTGTCTCTGGCATTGCCATTGTATGCATATTTCAGAAAATAACAGCAGCATAAATTGCCGTTATTCTGTCACCTTACCTTTATCCAAAAGGAACGAAATGGACATGATTTTTTCTCTTCTTTACTTTTTGATTTTCAACAAGGTAATGCTCTGGTTTGGAGATTCTTTATCCAAAGTAATGCCATGGATCAAGGAACATATTTTGGAATTTTGGATGGTGATCTTGATCTCAGGCACTAGCTCTGGCTTTAGACTTATTGGTGACAAATCTGGGGGTGATCAAGTTACCAAGAAACGAACAAGAGGGGGCCTCGTATTCAGCACTTTATCAGGTAAAATGCCTTATTTTTAGATGTACTTATTATACTGCAAGACTATAGTTATTTATGATTTACTTGTATCCTGTGAAGTTCTCACTTGGTAACAATCTTGACTGATTTTATTTGTCATGACCTCATTTTCATTGCCTATATAGTGTTCAGCTAATATCTCCTCTTTGATGTTGGACGGTTTTGTTGGTTTGGAATGATAGTGATGTCATTATTGGTGCACAACTTCATATCTCATGAATAATTTGCATCACTAGTAGCTGCATTTTGGAAGCCAGCAAAAATCTTCATCAATTTGTAATGATATGTTTATCTCAGTTCAATTCTCCACCAGAAATAGGAAAGAAACAGAATTCGGGAGGCCCGTCATCTCAGGTATAGCTGAAATATCATTGGTTTAGTCTTGTTTTCATTATTTTTGAATCTATTGAATAGTAGAAGTGAATATTTGATGCTCTGATTCGGTCCACAACTGGGATTCTATCTGGATAATAATACATGTCGAATATTTGATACATGGTATTTATGTGGATTCTATCTCATCAAATCATTGTTGAACATTTGAGACATCTGCTGGATATTTTGTATCAACCATAAACTATTTTTAAATATCAGTCTTATAATAAAACAGTTATTTTATGTCTGGGTCAGTTGTTTTCTAAGGTCCCGACCAGACCCCGTCCACGATCGATTTGATAAAAAATTCGAACCAACTTGAACATACTTTGGTAAAATCATTTTCTTCTTAAATCACTAGTTTTTAGAAATGCTGGCAGAGTTAAAAAAGAATTTAGGATTTTGGCATTTATGGCATGAGGTTCATTGAGTAAAACTTTTTTAATCACTTAGCAAGTGCACGAAAATGGTTAATTGATTTTCTATCCCCAGCATATATGAAATTGTTCATTTGCACGAATTTTATAGCAGTAATTAATGTGACAAGTATTACCAGAGTAAAAGACGAAAAATAGATGGTTTCTTGTAAAATTGAAATGTAGTAGTACTACTTATTTGATTAAATCAGGAAAAGAATTCCAGTTAATTTTTTGCTGTTTCTTTAGCCAGTTATCTAAATTGCAATAATTTAAATAAAATATAATTAGATCAGTTATGACATTATGAGTAAATTAATTTTGTTTTCTTGGGTGCTTCGTGAAAGGGAAGAATCTGGCCATAGTTTTGTACATCCTTGTAGTATATCTATCCTTACTATCAACTTATTAACAAATAAAGCATAGTAGTAGTATTTTAATTTATTTTTCTTGGCATTCGTGCATGATCGCATCTCTATATATTTTCAAGACTAATAAGGATCCATTTATAGCTATATATTGAGTTTTGTTAACTTCTTTTATCGTTATATAAATTTTATTTGGCGTAATGAGGATCTGGAATCTTTTTGAGCAAATAGGCAGAGGAGAAATTCACGAAACTGCAAAACTATGAAATGCTCTATTACCTTTTTATAAACATGATATTGATAATCATCAATAAGCATAAGGTTTGATGAGTCTAAAAAAACGGTGAATTTGTCCCATTCATTTTATCCCGTGCATTAAACAATATTATCTCGAATTAAATAACTACTGCAACCTGATTTGGATTGATTGAAGAATTTGGCATGCAACTTGATCTGTGACCAATTATTGTGATGTTTGAGTTATTTACAAACACAAGCATGTCCCCTTCCATTAAGAATAACATCCTATATGCGTGTGGATAATTTGTGGTTTCTTTTAATTACCATTGTTATTGTAGTCTTCTATTGCATTTGCAAATACCATTGATGTTGATGCGAAGGTCGTAAACCACCATTGATTATATAAGGTTATCATTATTACCCAACTTTTAATATTTTATTTGTTAACCACCAGCTTTACTGAGTACTTATAATGTATATTCGTTAGATATAAGACATTATCATATCATGAATTTAAAATTAATATATTACGATAAAGAATTTGTTCAACCAAACAACTAAACAAGGGCTACTACCTAGTTTATTCAACAGAAGTACGACCCACAAATCATTAACGAAAATCATTGGTGTTGCAGATGCTGCTTTTTAGCTTTCTTTGTTCTTAAATTATTTTATGCATGCCAAAACTTTGAACTAATACCGATAACTTTGCTGATCCACCAATTAAACCATGGATACATAACTTCATTTAATTTCCTATTCCATCCAATTTCAAGAGCATTGTTTTAAAGCGTACTCATTAATAACATAATTTATAGTTGAAGTGAGAAAACTGGAGTGTACAAGGGAGTAGTAAAGTTTTCCGCTGTCATTAAATCTGCGGTGAACTTAAACCGGCGGCGGCCACCGCCATTATCACCTTATTAACGAGAGTTTTAGAAGTCCACGTTGAAGATTCAACAACTATGATAAGTACTCAACCACAAAAGATACAATAATTTGCTAAGGATAAAAATGAATCGTTGAATTTAATTTTAACATATGAAAATAAACATGATTATGAATCAGACACAAATTGCTTTATCCAGTGAGACGATACATATGCAAAAATATTTCCCTTGATCCTTTTATCACATTCGAAATGTCCTACTATTACTATTTAGTACTTAGGTAATGACACAAAATTTTAGAATATCTTAGTATTTATTTAGTGAAAAGATATATTTTTATATATTAATGTGTAAGAATTTTTATAAAAAGAGTGTTACATTTTTTATGAAATAAATTTTTAAAAAGACGTGTGACATCTTAAGATAAAATTTATGGATTTATATTTCTTTTTAAAGATCTGTTTTTCGGATGGTCGATTAAATATCATTTTATCAATATTTAGAAGTAAATGTAAAATAAATCAAGATAGATATTTTTAATAATTCCGCCACAAAATTCCAATGTCTCTTTATATATAAATGATAAATCCCTCAGCTCCGTGTCTCCACCTCAACGCGGCCTCCAGAACCACCAAATAAACCACTACAGCTCTCAACTCACACTAACAAAATCAAATTCGCGCTACAAGGAATAGAAATGCTACTCCGAAGCTCATCGTCACCAATTCTGCAATCATGGCCACCAAATTCCGCATCAGACCCCGACGCCCTGCCTCAGCTGCTACGGACCAGATCCGTCTCCTTCACGGCCTCCTCCGCCTGCAGCTCGCCGACGCGGATCGCGTTCGACTCATGCATTAGAGAACCGCTGAAGCCGAAGAAGAGCTTCCGCCCGCCTGCGCCCGATCCGGTGAACATCCAGGATAGGAGCGATGTTGTGTCGTTTTTCCTGTCGAGCTCCGGCTTGGGCGAGGCGACAGCGGTAACGGAGGAGCATGCTATTCCATCTGAGAGGACTCTGCAGGAGGCAGGGGACGGCGGCGGCGGGAGAGGGCGGGACGACGGGCCGGGACCTGGCCGTGGGATTAGTGAGGCGTATTATGAGACGATGATCGATGCTAACCCTGGAAATCCTCTGTTTTTAGCTAATTATGCTAAATACTTGAAGGAGGTAACATTAAACTTCTTTGATTTTTCTATTTTTAATGAAATCAGGTTTCATTGATGCTGTGTGCTAGTTAGAAAGAAACTGATCTGAAATTTGTAATTTCTAGTGAATTTGGTTGTATTATTTCTGTATAATTGTGAATAGTTTTGATCAGTAATTAACACAAACTATATGATTAAGTTAATTAACACACATTTATAGTATTCCATTGTTCATGAAGATTCATTTTGATGCAGTGTTGATTTTGAGTTTGATGAAGGCTTCTTCTTCGGTATTGTGTCTAAATGATGTAGTTACCATTGTTGTTTTCGTTGATGAATAATGGAATTGATTTTGTAAGCAATAATTTGATTTGTAGGTTAAAGCAGATTTCACAAAAGCAGAAGAGTTCTACGAAAGAGCTATTTTGGCTAACCCTGCTGATGGAGATGTGTTATCACACTATGCTGATCTGTTATGGCAGACTCACGGAGATTCTGCTCGAGCCGAGGCTTATTTTGATCAAGCTGTCAAAACCGACCCCAACGACTGGTGAGAACCTGATTCTTTGTTTCATGATTACATGCTTTTCTTTGTCACCACTTCAGAATCTTTGGTTGTTTGAGTAACAAGGGAAGCTCTCCTTTGTTTTTTCTATGATGCACGGCAAACTCTGATCCCATGCTTCTTCAAATAACACGGAGTTAGTTAAAAGCTCCTCCAGTTCGCCTCCCGTGTAGTGTTACACAATTTAAAGTAAATCTAGTGAAAATGTGGATATAATTTGATGTATGCATGAATGAGGAGTCATTTTTCTTGAGTTTTGTTTATGTCAACATGATCAAAGACATGTGTTTATGTGCTTAAACTCAGCAAATGTCAATCTTGTGGCAGTTTTGTGCTGGCTTCGTATGCTCGTTTTTTGTGGGATGCTGACGACGATGAGGAAGAAGAAAATGACGTAGAGGCGGCCAAGGCCTCAAACAACCAATATGCAGCGGGAAGTCATAAGTCACCTTCTGAATTCATCACAACTGAATCTCATTGGCCTCCTCTTGCTGCAGCTTCTTGATCTAATGCAATCTCTCTCAATAAGAGTGTGTATACGTGAAGAGATTGCTATATAGATGAGCTTTGTGTAACAGTATCTTCTGTCGTATATAGTGAAAAATTATGCGAGAAATAATTGATTTAGCCAGCAATTACTTGAGAGTTTTGTGAGTCTTTGCTCTCTTGTGGCAGCGTGTTTATGATCGACACAAATAATTGTACTACCTATGTTTGTATTTTTCTTTTAGCGAAAGTGAAATGCCAAAATGGAGTTGTTAAAAACCAATAAATTGTAGAAAGTACAATCAAATTTAATTAGCGTTGTGTCATACTTTTACCACAATTAATAATTCTAATGAAGTCAATAGAGACATAAGTATGAATGAGGTGCATCCGAATCATGTAACCCAACTGAAGCCCGGCCCAAATATCGACCCCCACGTCACCAACCCACCAAAATAGCATTATCCGATTCCGTTGCATCTCACCGCTATATTCCCACCATTGAACAATCTCATCCGGACCTCAAACCCCATTATCCATTCCAATTTACTCACCATTTCAGGAACGTTATCGGGACTCACGACCTTTCTCTTCCCCACTCTCACCCACCGCGCGTGATCTAACTCACCCCTAATCCTACACTCCATAGTCCCCCGTCCCATACACTCCCCGTCATGTAGCGTGGCGCAGCAGCTGACAAACGAAAATTTAAGATAGGGAGTGATATACCAAAGTAAACCGGGATATCACCGTTAGATCGTCACAGCCCTTGTAGTGGGGCGGCACGTGTCCCAGCACACCCGCTCGAGAACTTTCTTACCAAACGAGGCAATCAGAAACTGTCTGCAACGGTCAGATCCACGACTCTCGCGGGTGCCACGTGTCCCACGTAAAATATCTCTTTGCTCCTTTTGAGGTGGTTTTAGCATTATCTCGAAATAAGGCGTCGTGGCGGTTAAGTTTTGGAGCACATTTTTGTTTAGTTTGAGAGAGAGAGAGAGAGAGAGAGTAGAGAGAAGCAGAGAAGAGGTAGCTGAAGCTTCTCACTGCGACCGGTTTTTTTAATCCACTTTGCTTGGTTTCACCTTTCCGCTCGTAACTTCACATGGTTTTGGCTTTGTAGGTGCACGAGAATTATGGCGGAGATTCAGCGCAGTGACGAAGTTGTGTCGGTGGAGCTCCCAGCTCCTGCTTCCTGGAAGAAATTGGTACTCTTAGTAGCTATTTTGCTTAATGTTGACTTTCGTAGAGCTCAATTTCTAAGATTTTTTGGCTGAATTTTGCTATACCTTTCCTTATTTAGTGTTTGCTTGCTTGTATTTTCTCCTGCGGTTGCTTTTACCCTGTGTTTCTGGTGCTAGGGTTTAATTTATACCAGTTCTTGTTAATTTGGGATATTTTTTCAACCATGTTGTAGCCAATAGTTGATATTCGTTTTACATGGTATTTTTTGGTAGTAGGATGGGCTTGCCTATGTAGTTTCCCATTTTGCATAAACAATTGTGATTTTTTGGTTTCTCTCTTTTAATTTTTGTTGATTTTTTTTTATATCTTAGGACTGTTTTGTTGATAGTTTTAGTTTGTAGTGATAATTTTCTGCAGTTATGGGCTAAAACAGTTGTCTTGGAACCGATGTTTAAACAGCGTTTTACACAACTAGAATTGCTTTCTTGCTGAAGGTCGAGGCATAGTTTGACTGCTTGCTATCTTGGCAAGTCTTTGTTTTTTCTTCAAATATTGCGATTCCAGTTTTGTTATTCATCCTGTTAGCTGTTTGTGAACATCAGACTGTGATTTGTCTGGTTTAGGGTATGTTGTAGATTTGTTGAGTTCTACATGAGTGACTTGAATTGAGCTTGTCAGGTTAGCCTAATTTTTTGAATCCTGGATAGTTGCCTTATGCTTGTTAAGTTCAACCTGACTCGCATTAGGCTCCTTATCAGCCAAGATGGTATGTTTTCATTTGAACAAAATCAGCTTGTTGAAAACCTGAATGGATGAGAATTTGGTGATTATTATGTATGGACATGACATTGGATTATGGAAGGGCATGAGATGAGTAGGAGATTGCTGCCCAGTTTTCTAGTTATATCACGTCCTGATATAGTGATATGTTTTTGCAGTACCTACCGAAAAGGGGTGGAACTCCCAGGAAAAATGAGATTGTATTTGTTGCACCTACTGGGGAGGAGATCAGCAGCCGCAAGCAATTGGAGCAGTACCTAAAATCCCATGAGGGGAATCCTGCAATATCAGAATTCGACTGGGGTACCGGTGAGACGCCAAGAAGATCTGCTAGGATCAGTGAGAAGGTGAAGTCAAGTCCTACATCTTTGGAGATTGAGCCACAAATGAAACGTCGCAAAAGATCATCGATAACTAAGAAAGAGAAAGAGGCAGAAGCTGGGAAAGAGGAAGCTGAGGGGACTGAAGTTGATGGAAAGCCAGATGCAGCAAAAGAAGCTGAGGGGATGGAAGTTGATGGAAAGCAAGATGCTGTCACTGAAGACAAGGCCGATGAAGATAAAGAAACCAAAGTCGGTAGCGAAGACAAACTGCAGGAGGAAACTGTTAAGGTGAGCGAACAGGATGCCATAGTTGATACTGATGTGCAGAGTGATGCCAAGGATGTTAAACCCGATATGAATGGGAAGGATGATGTGAAAGATAATGGCACTGGAGATGCTTCACATGAAGGTGAAAAAGCTGAACATGAGAAGTTGTCTGAGAATGTGCAGGAGCCTGTATCTGAGGCTGCTCCCCATGCATCTTCTGAGCTTGCCACCCCAGATAAGCCCATTGAAAATGAACAAGGTGCAACTAATGGAGCTGCAACGCAGGTGGCCAACAGGGGGCCACACGTATCTACTCAGGAAGTGAATGGGATCCAGGAAGACAGTATCAAAACGAGCGTGCAGGAACAGGAGCAGGAACAAGGTAATAATCTGAAGGCGGAGTCCATGGATAACAGCAAGGTGAACCAATCGCCACATCATCCGTCTCCAACTCCCATTAGTTGTTAAATGTTGTTAATGTAGAGCATCTAAGTGTCGGGTACCTTTTTTCTGATTTTGAAAATACACCAAACTTGGATGACTGTAATCTTAATGTAACTAGATGCTGTTAGAGATAGGAGTTGGTTATGCTTGACATTCGACATTTGTAGCTTTTGTGTATTCTGGTGTTGTGGATATCATGTTATATTATGCCATGCTGCCCCAGCCTGACTTTGCTGCGGCGGCTATTATGTTAGCTTTTGATTGTTGATCCTTTGCTTATAGGTGGCGGTTGCAACTGTAGTTAGGCCTGAGTGTTTCAACTGGAAAATCAAAAATTGATCTTTTACTTCTGTTTTTAATATTTTGTATGTTGTGTTTTTGTTTATGAAACTCATCAGTTGGATTTTATCTAATCCGTGTCTAAAACTATTAATTTTGCATGGGGTTAGTCTTTTACTTTAAAGCTAAAAGCTGATTTGTAGATCAAAACCGTAGCAAGATTTCGAAATACAATATTTGTTTTCTTGTTAAATTTATGTTTGTGTTATTTAAGATGGTTGCTGAAGTTTTTTCTTAATTATGAATGTATGTATAAAATTGCGATGTAAGAAAGCTAATTAAGAAAAACATGTCAACATAATGTTAGGTTCGTGCATGTAAGTTGGATGGTGCCTTTTGTTATAAATGCTTTTTGGAGAAATATATTGGAAGTATCAATACTTCAATTGTAGTAATATTTACTTACCATATTTAGAAAACTGGGAGTATCAAGAAAAATAGACGATGTTAGGTTCGTGCGTGTAAGTTAGATGATGTTTATGGTAAAATTGAAGAATTAAGGTATAAAGAAACGAGATACCTTCGTAAAGTTTATGGAGAAAGTCAATAGGAAAGTTGAAAAGTGTGAATCAAGATTGATGAATGAAAAGGCAATGAAAAGTTAGGAATCTTATTCCAAGGCAACCAAGTTCAATATTTGATCAGAAAACCACATCTTAGAATCAAGGTTTGGAATCTTTTATTTTGTAGTTTGGTATCATCCTGCAGACAAAGCATTCTAGGTTTACAACATTGAAATCTACCTTTGAAAATCAACAACATTCTAATAGTGGTCCTACTACAAATTGGATGCCCATCTCTCTTTCCTTTTCAATCCAAGATGGTTGCATATTTCCCACTTCTCTTCTTCATTTTGCTATCTAGTTTCCCATCACATGGTACTCTCTCTCTCTCTCATGATTAGTCAGTTCTAAACATGTTCTTTTCATAATAAAGTTATGACTTTGCTAAAAGAATTTATTGAATTCAAATATAAACTGTATCAGTAGATAACTCATCTATCTTGAAGTTATCTGACCTAAAATGATCTAACTGTCATCTATTATTTGTCTCTGTGTAGATGCATTCACGGGCACGTTCGGGGTGAACTACGGCCGGCTCGCGGACAACATCCCCAAACCGGAAAGCGTTGTGACGCTCCTCAAGGCGAACAAGATAAAAAACACCCGGATCTACGACGCGGACCCTAGCGTCCTAAAGGCCTTCTCAGGGTCGGGGATCGAGATCATCGTGGGCCTCGGGAACCAATTCCTCCGCGACATAAGCATCAACCAAGACCGAGCCGTCGACTGGGTCAAGACCAACGTGGAGCCCTTCCTCCCGGGCACCTCCATCACGGGGATCGCGGTGGGGAACGAGGTCCTCGGGGGCGGGGACCCCGAGCTCTGGGAGGTCCTGGTCCCCGCGGTCCGCAACGTGTACAACGCCCTGACCCAGCTCCGCCTCGCCGACAAGATCGAGGTGTCGAGCCCCCACTCCGCCGCCGTGTTCGCCACCACATTCCCCCCCTCAGCAGGGGCGTTCAAGGAGTCCCTCCTCCCCTACATGAGGCCTCTCCTCCGCTTCTTCTCCCACATCGGCAGCCCCTTCTACATCAACGCCTACCCTTTCCTGGCCTACATAAGCGACCCTTCCCACATCGACCTCAACTACGCCCTCTTCGAGAAGAACAAAGGCATCTACGACGCCAAGACGAAGCTGCATTACGACAACATGTTTGATGCGATGGTGGATGCGGCGTACGCGGCGCTGGAGAAGGTCGATTTTCACCGGATGGAGGTGATCGTGTCGGAGACGGGGTGGGCGTCCAAGGGGGACGACAACGAGGCCGGGGCGACGGTGAACAACGCCAAGACTTACAATGGGAATCTGAAGAAGAGGCTGATGAAGAAGAAGGGGACGCCTTATAGGCCCAAGAGGGCCGTGAAGGCGTACGTTTTCGCGCTTTTTAACGAGAATTCCAAGCCCGGGCCGACTTCGGAGAGGAACTTTGGCTTGTTTAAGGCGGATGGAAGCACTGCTTATGATATTGGGTTCACTGGCCTTGTTCCTAGCTCTGCTTCTTCTTCCTTTCTTGCCTCTATTAAGGTATGGAAAAATTTGTGTCTTTTTTAAGGATTTTTTTTTACTTTGCATTATGATTTCTGAGGGTTTGATTTTTGCAGACATGGATTTGGGTGCTTTGTGTTGTGGCTGGGGTTGTGATGAGCTGATTGATCGAGGCTTAAATTGGGTTGATTCATTGCTCATGTTCATAATGAGTTTTCAGTGGAACATGTATTTTCTTTCTATTTCATTTGGTATATGATACGGACATTATTCGAAAATCAATTAGTACTACTAGTTTGTGAATGATAACTACTACTCCTTCCGTCTTAAAATTCGCAAAATTGATAGAATAAGAGAAAGATAGAGAGAAAGGTAATTAAAGTTGTCAGTGCAGAATAGATCACACCCAAATACAAAATAGGAAAATGTTTTAGAGACATAATGTCTCCAAGCCATAATGCTTAAAATGGTAAGTATATATTATATCATATTTTTAATTAAATTTATATTTTGTATATGTACTTTATTACCCCTACATTAATTTGTTTACTAAATACACCTATTTAAGGATATAAATTTTGATTATGCATAGATGATGCATGCATTTAATAACATGTTGCAATCATCTAATTGTTTAAAACATGATTTGATAACTTTTTTTATATATGCCCATTTTAATGCATTTACTTAAAGATATTTCTTTAAAATTTTAAATATTAATTTTATTAGCTTTATATATTTAGTGTACATTTTGTCTACAAATAAAATAAGATTTATCAACAAACAAATAATTTCAGACTTCTTAATGAATTAGTCTTTATAAATGTGAATTTAAATAATTTTTAACAAATAATTAGCGCTATAAAATATAAATAATTAGTTATCTAATATTTTTGAACTGTAAATACTTAGAGTTACTATAACATGTGACAAAAAATAATTACTTTGTAATTATAATACTATAATCTTCAATATTGATAAACTTATTCTTTTAATCACTTTTTATTCACAATAATCTTTAAAAAATAATAAATTTTTTAGCTCACTTTAATATAACACCCAACACATTAAAATTTGATAATACTATATTATATATTAATACTACTAATTAAGTGAGTATATGGTTTTGATTTTAAGAATTCTCTAGTTCTAATTTTTTATTTTTTTATTTTGATTTTTTTAAATTCTTAAATCTTGGACCATTATAGTTGAACCTCGATAAAATCATATGTTCTTATATCATTTATTTCATATTTTAAATATATTAAAATATTTAACTATAACATGCAATAAATTAAATTTGATACATGGTGTACGAATGCTAATTGAGTCTAGTGTTTATGATTTTAAGTTTAATTCTTTATTTTACAAAATTATAATTTCTTTAATTTATAATTTTTGAAAGATTATGTTTAACAGTGATCAATAAATAATCGCATGTTCTTAACTTATATATTTAACATTTTAAAGCTACATATTTAATATTCCCTCACTCTTTTTTTTGCAAATATTAGAATTCCTAACTCTAAACAAATAATACTCCGCACTATCTTATAATATTAGCAGAGTTTATGATTTTTATTACTTTTAATTATTAATCAATTAGTAGTAGTTGACATGTGGTATATTAAAATAATCTAAAATGAGAAAAGTAGATTCATCCAATTATTTTTGTATTAAATTAATAATTTCTTTGATTTTTAACATTTAAAACGATAGATTTGAATCTGAATAAAAATTAATTGTATTTTCTTAACTCATCTATTTAATATTTTAAAACTAAATAGTTATATTAAAATATTAGACGCCCTAGCTTAATTAAATAAAAAATATTAAATTTAGTTAAAGCAAAGAAAAATAACAAAAAAATTGAAAAGATAATGAAAAAATAGTATATTATTTTATTATATAAACCAATTTGAATAAGATAAATGTTTAATTTTTTACATATTTTTTCATATACTATTAAATGAATGATTTCATTGTTACTATATTGACAAAATGTTTCAGAAAATTTAAGGAAAAAAATAAGTTATGAAAGAATAGCACAACGTAAAATCTATTTGAAAAAGCATATGATGCTATTTAAGTAATCAAATTATTTTACAATTAAATAAAATAATTTAGTTATGTAGTGTGTTAATTAATACTGGTAATCTAAATTAATCAGAAAGCAAATCCCTCGTTCCAGGGCCCTGCATTCTGGCCCGTCAAAGTAATGACGGTTCGAACACAGTTTGATCACATTTTGTTCCTCAAGGAAGCGTTCCGTACACAGTGCGCAACAACACACTGTTGTTGTCTGGATTTGTACCTAAGACTTTATGCTCAACAACTTCCTTAGAGCATCTCCAAAGGGAGAAGGTATATAGAAAAGGTATATCATCTATATACCTTCTCAAAAAGTGAAATATACCTTTTCGAAAAGAAACATATTCCAAAGAAAAAGGGTATATAGAAAGGTAAATGATTTTTAAACATAAAATAATACTCGTACAAAATGCATTAAAAGAACCTAAAGTGTGATACCTTCTCAAATACATTTCCCTTGGAGAAGGGTTTTTCATGAAAAGAAGGCAAATATGGTAGTTATAAGATTTTACCTCTCCATGGATGAGAAGGTAAAGATACCTCTCCAAAATGGGAAAATGTATAATACCTTCTCAAAAACCTCTCCCATTGGAGAATGATTTTTCATAAAAAAAAAAAGATAAATATGATAGTTATATTAGTTTACATCTCTATTTACCTCGCCCCTTGGAGATGCTCTTAAAAACCATTGGAGCTCCTCGTGCGGACTAATAGTGTTTATAATTAGAAAAGGGTGCCAAATTAAAGCGCAAACGTATACCTTCTCGGAGACAAGTTCTAGGTTATAATTCACTCTCTAACTAACAAAAAGGTCGAAGAATTTCAAATGCAAAATATGGTTTTAAGGAAACATCTATTTGAAAAACAATATAGTATATACTACTATAAGACGTCAATGAAGCAATTGGTATGTTTCAGGTTCATGTATAAAGTTTAAATTCGTGCATCAACTCTATTGGATCAATATTTTAATTTATTAAATATAATTAAAATTAACGAATTCAATATTTTAATTTATTAAATATAATTAAAATTAACGAATTCAAATCTCAAGAGTAGATTAAAAATTAATTTATTATCGATCAATCTTATAAATTATAATTCCTACATATTTTAGCACGTCATTGACAAATCTTGTATAGTAAAGGAGCACCCATAACTTGAGTTGATTAAATTACATTTTAAACACGCTTCATATAAGTTTATAAAACAATGTAAAATAATCTCAAACGAAATTAATTTTTGTTTAGAAATTTCTGATAATATCTATTTCTTTGAGATACTGCAAAAGTTTAAGTAAAATTGTGTACAGACTCTCTTTTTGAGGCCAACGTGAGGAATAGATTTGCGATGAAAAAAGGATCATATATATGAATAATAAGGTTGACTAATGCATATGCCCTGCTGCATTTAGAATTAATACACATATTTTTCGCATTAATTAGTCTTTTAAACCACTACGGTCAATACTATATTAAAATTTCTTACTTATTTTTATGAATAATATACTCCATATAGTAATTTATTTTATTATGTTGATTTCTATTGTGTATGATAAATTAATAATGCCAAACTAATTTTATTTTTCCAACCATTTCAACTATTCCAGACTTCCAGTATATGGGTGATATATGCTTGGTACACCTTATTTTGTGAGCATAAGAGTTACCTCTGAAAATTAAAATTATTTTCGTTTATCTAAGCACAACTTATTTTAGTATGAATGTATGGTCATGCATTCATGCCCTAACTTGTTCGATATCAATTCTCATCTCAACTTTCTGAGATGCATATTTTGTAAAATCACCTATATAATTCCTAAAACTCATTAAATATCTGTTTTTACAGAAATAAATGATAATAGAATTAATATTACAAAAATCAGGCATTTGTCCAAAGATAGTGAAATAAAACACAAATTAAATGATGACCATTTCTTATCAATACTATATAGGAGAGTTTTTTTTTTTTTTTATATCAAATTTAGGAAAAAATTTAGCAACACTTCTATAGCTTATTTTTTTTACTTATTTATTGCTATGTCATTAACATCAATTAGTTTTTGCATTACATAGTATTTATATAACAATCAGTAATATATAATGCTCAGATTATATATAAAGGGAAATAATATACTACTATTATGTTAGCAACACCTGTAAGTGCCACTTTCGTTTAGTACACTTTATTTTATTTATTTAGTTTAATTCTTGATAACAATTATCTTTTTTTTTTGGGAGCTGTTTGGATGATCCACCTCCACAAGTGAATACAAATGTGTTTTTATATATATTAAGCTATTGGGCTACACTAAAACTTTGGCCTTTTACCTCAAATCTATATTGTCATTATGTGTATCAAGTAGAGCCATGGACTACTGCATGCAATATCTAATTCATATATATCTCAAATTCATTGAAGTTTGATTGCTGTCTTTAGTAGAGATTGTAAATATTCTAATTAATAGTACTATATATGTTTATGTTGTTTTAATTGTGAACTTATTTAATTTTATATTTTAAATTATTTAATAAAGTATTACTTTCTCTGTTAAATTATTTAATAAAGTATTACTTTCTCTGTTAGTAGAATTGTTTCTTTTCAGCATGAGATTTGTTCTAGTGAGTTAAGTAAAGAGAGAATAAAGTAGAAATGAAAAAAGATAGAGAAATAAAGATGGAAAAAGTAAGAGAGAAAAAATGCATTGTTTTTTGCTGAAAGAAGAAATGACCCAGCTACAATGGAATAATTCAAAAAGGAATACAACTTAGCTACAGAAGAATGGAGGGAGTATTATTCATGTTTTTAAAATTAAAAATTTATTTAATTATATTGTTTCTCATTTTAATTGATTAATTAATAATATAAAATTAGTAAAAGGAAAAATATTTTGACTCTCGCATCGCACGACTGATGACACTAGTTAATCAAATACCCCCCCTGTTTCACTATAGTTGAGTCATTTTTCCATTTCGGGAATTGTCTTCATAGTTGAGTCATTTCCATGTATGGTAACTTTTTTCTCTTTCTCACTTTACTTTCTCTTACCTTATTCTCTATACTTTATTCACTTTATACTTTATTCTCTCTACATATTCCACTCTCTTACTTTTTTATCTATTTATTTATCACACTCAACCTCCCTTTGATCTTAGACCCGTGCCCAAAAATTCCGCCTCAACTATAGTGAAACGCTGGGAGTACAGTACTTGGGATAATTTATCTCATCGATCTTTGGATGTGCAACTATTGATTTATTTTTTCTTCAATTTTAATTTTAATTTTTAGTTGATTTATGAATATTTTAGGATCCTATTCTATTAATTAGATCTTTAGTTACTTCTACGTTTAACATTTAAAATTGAATTAATTACTGATTATGAGACACTACAAATATACTCCATAAAGACGCAAAACTAGTGACGCAGTCATTTGCGTTGCAAAATTTTAAAAATAAACAAAATTAAGGACGCTAAATATAAGCGTAGTTAAGTTAGAGACGATTAAACTATTGCGTCTTTAAATTAGGGATACTTTCGTAAATGCGTCGTTAAATGCATTCACATTTTTATCCCTACTTTCATCTTTAGCATCACTGTATTGTTCTCCGGCGAAAGTTCGCCGCCTCAACCGCGGTTTTTCCTCCTTCCCTAACATCTAATTCTCACCCTTAACTTCTAATTCTCACCCTTAACTTCTAATTCAATAGCTTAGTCATTAACTCAACCCTCCCCCAATTCTACTCTCATTTTTCCTTCATTCATCTTCCTCCAAACCGATCAATTCCTCCTGAAATTCGGCGAATCCACAACTGGAATCCACAATCTCTCGCTTGAAATCTCTCTCCGATTCTACAGCGGAGTGTCTTCCCCACTTTCATCACATTCGGCCGAACGCCAGCGAAATTGCAGTGTCTTCCTCCACCGCCTGCATCTTAGGTTTATTCCTTTTTTCTTCCTAATCGGACGAGGTATAAACTTTTCCTTGATGATTTTGATTTCCTTTATTAATTTATTTGGTGGTATATATAAGTGATTGATTTTCCTTTTTTCCTTCTCATTTTTTCGTTGCCTAGAGAAATTGGAGAGTAGATCGATGATGAGTTCGTTCTCCAAATCAAAAGGTTCAGGAATTTAAATATAAGCTTCAGAAGGTGAGTCCAAATTTTTATGATTATTTTCTCAAAAATTGAAGAAACTTTGAGCTTAATTCTCATATAATTCTTCTTATGAGTCAGCTTTTTTTCCTTGTGAGTGAGTATGATAAAAGAAAAATTGAGTAGAACAATTTTAAGTTTATGAGTATGAGTATGAGTTTGATCATTGGTCAAGCTGGAATGTATTAAATCGTATAGAATTTAGGTATTTTGTGTATCTATACTCTGTTCATACATGTCCTCATCTTCGGCTTGTGAATGTAGCAATTCTTAAAACTGTTTTGTGAAATAAAAAATGACTTTACAAATATGTCATCCTTCTTTGCTGGGTATATTGGTTTTGTAATTTGATTATTTATCACATTTGCATATAGTTTCTGCAATGTGATAGTTTTATAATTGATTAATTGATTTTATAATATTGAGCATAATGAATAATTGAATTTATAATATTGAGCATAATTAAATTGCAGTTTTAAGGCTGCTTTCACCAATAGTTACTAAACGTACGAAGAATGTTATGATGAGACCATTATTTAAAACATTTATCTTGTTTTAGGTGGATTTTTGATATGGTATTGTTTAAACAAAACACTTATGAGATAAAACAGATTGAATGGACTTATGTCTTGTTATATCCATCACCAGAGCTTTTGTGACACAAGAGCATACTGTTATGCAAGAGCATTACTCTCGCTTTCACTAACGCCTATCTGTTATGCCGGTTGACCTCTTGCCAGAAAACAAATGTTTTGGTTCGAGAGTAAGTATGACTTTTTCGCTTCTCCTCTATGAGCTTCTTTGTTCTTGTTTTATTTGCACTTTAGCAATCTTAATAGCCTTCTTTTTATTAGGAGAATCTTTGAAGCCCTCTCCAGTGATAACTTCTTTGGTGGTCTTGACATCGACCTTGATGGATCAAGTCCAAGAGATGATAGTTGTCTCCCTTTCTATCAGATGTAAACTTTTTATCATTATCGAATTTTCTTTGTATAGTTGGTCAGCTCTCAGCCGTGCTCTTCTTAATTCTATGTTGTTGGT
>NW_025951704.1:0-1130 GCF_023119035.1 Salvia hispanica
CTGTAGTTGACTATGTTTGAAGTTCTTATCTACATATGGGAGCAAACTGGCTTGGCTGAGAAGATGGTGTCGACGCAGATGAAAGTGTTGGAAACGGTGAGCTATTGGAGATAGATGAGGGTCGATGGGCGATGGTACAGAGCTGCATGAGCATAAATGATTTTAGATTCTATTTTTTATTGAAATTTTTATTTCTTGGTTGCATTTTGATCTATTAATGGACTTGACTAATTTGCTATTGTTAATTGATTTTCTAATAGTGAAATTATTGAATGTTATATGATTAGTAATTAAATGGATTGATGAACAATGTAATTAATTCCAATATAAGTATTAAATTAAAATTTCAACATTATTAAAAAAAAATCTCCAAGACAATATGGAAAGTTATTTTGATTTTTCAACATTACCAAAAGTCAAAATTGCTTCGTAATTAAATGTCATTGGTTTATATTGTATTAGTGATTAAAAACTCTGTATAATTTTATTTTTTATCATAATTTATTTTATTTAAATTTTCAATTTTATATGAGAAAATTTAATAAATCGTGTAACGCACGGGGTTGATACTAGTTATACTAAAATGATGATAACAATTTTTAATATATTAGAATTAAACTAAAATAAAATAAAGAAAGCTAAATATGCATTAAGCAATTGTGATGCTCTCAGATGATGCTCACATATCATATGTAACATATCATTTTTCGATAATAGTATGTTAAATTTCTATTTTTGAAAATTAGATTTGCACTTAATAGTTATATATAATGTCATTGACGCTCAAATATTAGTAGATACTAACTTACTAATTGGGATTATGTATCCTAATAACTTACATTTAGCATTTGGAAGTATTATCAACCTTTTCTTTAAATATTACTATCTGATAACTTACTAATCGGGAAGTACTATGTATCCAAATAACCTATTCAGCATTTGGAAGTAATATGTAACACACATTTATCTATTGTGATACTTTTGATTAATACTGGGACGTAAAAGATATAAGTGACACAAAAGATAATATATGCATGAGGTCACACATTTTTTTATATGTTTACCCACCCCAAAAAGGAAGAATAAACAGTCATAGCAAACTGAGTATAAAAACATTGGTTTCAGCTGTT
>NW_025951705.1:0-50000 GCF_023119035.1 Salvia hispanica
TGTGCTTAACTTGTGGGGTTTTTGATCATGTTGGACTCTGATATTGATTGAGTTATTTATGTTGATGAGGCGCGACTTTGTTGGTAAGATGTTTTTGTCACGATGTTTGTAACATGTTGTTTGTATACCTATGGTGGTTTGGTTTACGTTGTGAGTTGTGACTTGTGATGTTAAGCTTGAGTTGAGTTATGAGTACGAAACACAACTTAGTTGGTTAGAGGTTTTTGTGACCGCTTTTGTGGTGAAATTGCTATATGCACGGTTTGATTATGTTGTGACTTGTGATGCTAAATGAAATTCAGTTTAGTTGGTAAAGCATTTTCGCGATTGCATTGTGTTCAAATTCGTTACATGTTTGTACACTTATGGTGGTTTGATTATGTTGCGACTTGTGATGTCAATAAGCTTGAGTTGAGTTACGACGATGAAATGCAACTTAGTTGGCAAGACGTTGAATTTTGTGACATTTTGTTTGTGCACTAGGATGCTTGTTTATGAGTATGTGAACAATGGGAACTTAGAGCAATGGCTTCATGGAGATGTAGGGCCGTGCAGCCCTCTAACATGGGAGATTCGAATGAACATCATTCTTGGAACTGCAAAAGGGTAACTAATTTTATACAAAAAAAAAACTCCACATTCTAATGTCCATATCAAGATTGTTGAATCCTTTTGTTTGATTTTGATTCCCATCAGCTTGACGTATCTGCACGAGTGCCTCGAGCCTAAGGTGGTCCACCGCGACATAAGTCGAGCAACATCTTGCTGGACCGGCAGTGGCACGCCAAGGTGTCCGATTTTGGCCTTGCGAAGCTCATAGGCTCGGAGAAGAGCTACATCACCACGCGAGTCATGGGGACGTTTGGGTGAGTCTCGCTCGATCGCTCTTGGATTATCAACATTGTTTTGTTTCGTGTCGTTACAATCGCATCAATGTTTGCTCGTCTCTGTCTCTCTAGCTACGTGGCCCCTGAATATGCCAGCACCGGGATGTTGAATGAGAGGAGCGACGTCTACAGCTTTGGCATCCTCGTGATGGAGATCATCACGGGGAGGAACCCGGTGGACTATGGCCGCCCCACCGGGGAGGTATACAAATATATGATTTTTTCGAGTTATAGTCACTTTATCGCCTCAACGAGCTAGGTAACTGATTCTCGTGTGTAAAATTTCAGGTAAACCTGGTCGATTGGCTTAAAACAATGGTATCCAACCGCGAATCTGAGGGCGTGTTGGATCCAAAGTTACCGGATAAGCCCTCTACGCGAGCATTGAAGCGCGCCCTTTGGTCGTGTGAGATGTGTGGACCCGAACGCCCAAAAAAGGCCGAAGATGGGCCATGTAGTCCACATGCTCGAAGCGGACGATTTCCCTTTTCGTGATGTAAGTTTAGTTCAATCAATCTGCTTTGCATACTTGCATACCAAAATGTGGTTATTTTGGCTCACTATTGCCTCGTGTCCGAAACCACAGGATCGCAGAGGAGGCGTGAAGGAACAGCACGGAAAATCAAGTCGCGATGGCGCCATGCCAATGGAGAAGCGGTTGAGCGAGCTGGGTGACAGCAGCGGATACGAGAGCAGTGTCCAAACGGATAGGACGATGTTGAGGAAGGGGGGAGGAGACGACGAGCAGTAGAAAGGCCGTTGGAGACGAGACGACAACGGCCTTTCTATGTAAATACTGTGATTTTGGCCTCAGCTTTTGGCATGAAAGGTGATCATAGCTCATTTCATGTTGATATGTTATAGCAACTGTTATAGAGTGTTACATAAAGATATATATAGTGTTTACAATATGATTCATTTGTGGTGTTTTATTGAATTGAAAGTCTGTATGTTTCCACATAATGCAAAGCAAATTTGTTTGACAATTTTCCCAGATGTAATTATTGTAAGCAATATATGTTGGAAGTTATTGCATATTCTTCTGTGTTAGATCAAATTTTTAGTACTACGAGTTTTAATGTAAAATTAGTAAAATAAAAAAGAAAATAATTAAAATATTGTTGATTATAGGTGGATAAATAGGATGCGAATACTTGTACTTCTATGATGCGAAAATTAGAAAAGCTAATTTTTTTTGAACGGTTCAAAATAGACAAATGAATGCCAAAACTTTAATTTGTATTGCTAATCCGTTTATCTTTATTTGCTTTTTCTTAGTTTTAGATTATTATTAGAAAGCTCTACTAAAAATACATATTCTAGAGATTTATTAAATGTTTGAGTTAAGTTTAATTTGTGTTCTAATTTGAAATTAATCTTAATTATAGATTTGCAAAATGTCTTTTGAGTATATCAACGTGACATGTCTGCAAGATTTCAACAAATGAAATGAAGGAAAGACAGCTAATTTGGTAAAAGAAAATTCCCTCTCTGTGTGGAGCCCTTGGTAATTATGGCTTATCTACTTGATTTCATCTAATTTTGAGGTAAACACAATGTTTGCTTAACCTCTTGAGTGTTAGTTTAATAGGTGTAGAAGTTATAAACATTTGAATAGAATTTGTTTTAGCATTAAATTAAATGTTCTTGTGATAGTATATGAAGACTTTTTTGAATAGCTGAAAAGACAATTAGTTTGATTTTCACAATATATATATAATGAGAGGAATAAAAAGTACAATAATAATTTAAGAGTGAAAACTCTATTTGCACAACATGAAAATAGAGAACATAGGAGGGGACACTCCCTACTGAGTAGATAAAGACACGTGAGATGCCTCAAGCTCCTCGACTGCAAGCAAAAACCCATCTTGAGGTGCGCCCTCGACATTTTTAGATTATCAAAAACATCTTGAGTCGATATGCAGTCACGAATCTCACAAGCTAAAATGCTTAACTAAAAAATTATGTCGTTCATCGGCCACCTCCATGAATAATTAGAGTTATATTACAACTATGTGATTTTCAAATTTAGTGAAATTCGTATTTTTAATTACTCGAAATATGAATTAAGAATGTACACAATTGCATATTATATGAAATTAGAAAGAATTACCAAAAAAATAAATATTAAGATTTGGGGTTGTGGATGTCCTTAACATGGGCTAGCCCAGGCCAGGCCAAAACGGGCCGGAAAGTGAAGAGGGTTATTGTGGATATACGATTATTAACTAATGGGCTTGCTGGGCCAGTTCTGATTCCTGTGCATTTTTGTTGGAGTTTTAATTTCAAAAGTAATTAGGATTTTGATTTTGTGAATGTTAAATAACTCTACAAAAGAAAGTGAAATCAAGAGAGTATAGCATAACATATATTATGATTTTATTCAGTATTCTTTAATCATTTTTAATTTAATACCGTGTCATAGCATACTTTGCTCCTACATTTTTGGAAAATAATGATAATCTACACCCATCTGTTTGCACAATTATTGGAAGTGTTGTTGAAGTTTATGCATTAATATTTGATGCAACATTGAAAGATTTCGGGCTGTGAGTCCTTCTCCTACCGAGGCACACATCAGCTTTCCGGGAGTCCCGGCTGAATGCCCGGGCAGCCACCATCGTTTCCCGGCAATGGCGGATCCAGAAGCTAAATACCGTGGGGTCAAATCAGATTAAAATATTTAAAATAATTATTTAATATAATTACTTATATAGATATATATTTTAATTTCAATAATTCTAACGAGTATGAATATTTTAATAAAAAATGTTTACTCCATCTCCGTTCTATAAAATTACATTCTATTTTTTTAAAACTATTATTCTCTTTTTATTGGTGTATATCATTTTTTAATAACAATATTTCAATATTTTTTTATTTTTATCTTTCTTCAATTTTACTAGTGTATTAAAGAATTCATGTCATCCCAAAATATGTTAGCAATGAACTCAGTGTGTATACTTTTTTCGCAACATCCCGAATTTTAAAATTTTAAAATAATTTGAATAAGAATAATAAGGTTGAAAATTTAATCATAACTAAAATGAGAAGAAATTAAGAAATATTAATTTTAAATATATAAAAAAATACTAGCATAGTACTTACATTAATTGGAATTTTAGAATTGAATATTTTTAGTAGACTTCTTAAAAGAGCAAAGCCCATTCAATAGGATAAATCAACATATTTAATCTTTTAATCTTAGATATAAATAATGCGGTCATGTTTTCTTTCTTAATGCAATTATTTATTTAATTCTAGTTCACATGTAAATATAGGGAAATAAAATTAATAATGACAGAAGACTTTCGTATTGACTAAGTTATCTCTCATTCTTTACTGCGCCATTAACCCATTTCTATTTCTCTCTTTTTGGTAAAAAATGAAAAGACTTCTTCTCTTCTTTCTCAACTACCACCTCCCCTGCCCCGACGCTGCTGCTGTACTCTGGACTTCGCCCTCCGTCACTCCCATCCTTTCTCTATGCTTAGTCTCATCATCTCACGCGTGAGGTGGGGTCGGAGACGTGAATACCATAGGGTCAGAAACCGATGAAAAGAACTTCCCGGCGGCACTCCGGGGCTGGTGGTGGGGTCGGCCGACCCCGCCCGACCCCACCTGGATCCGCCGCTGTTTCCCGGAGTAAGATGTAGACGAACTAAAATAGATATTGTCTTTTATGCATAAACGGGTTTAGCATGTACGATACGTACAACATAATAAAATTAATTTTATACTATATAAGACGTAAATATGCTATATATGATTATAATACAAAAAGTGTTTTATCCATTTTTTTGTGCGACATTGAGTTGCATTGCCATAATCTACCTTCTTCCTAAGTCCCATTCAAGTTGTCTCTCTTTTTTAAAATTCGAGTTGTGTTATATTGTCATGTAGTTTTTTTTCTCTCTCTAAATGCTTATAGACAATACACTTTGTACTCTAATTCCATTTTCCTTATAATACTTGTGCCATAACAATATGAGACACTTTCAAGGGAACAAATCATGAGTATAAGTTATGATAAGACTTGATATAGTTGATTGAGATGTCATTTATCGTTTAAAATATCATATCATGTTTGATAGTATGATATATTGAAATTACATACTCCTATAAATTTTCAATTTATGAAATGCCCTTAAATTTTAACCTCAGTTAATAACATTAGTATTTTTAATAAGTTAATATGTTTTGTACTATCAACTCCATTCTAGAAGTGATATACAACTTAAGTCACACAAATCCATATCAGTATAAATATGTCGTTGAATGATTCAAACTTGTATTAATATATATGGCCATAATTTCAATTCTTTTTTAATTTCAACTATTTTCTATCAACTTTTCAATGAAATAAATGCAAGAGTGATCAAAAGATGTAATATAGAGTTTCTCGCATATTTTTAAATACATGAGTATATTAGACCCAAATTGCTATAGTCTCATTTATACACTAATTGATAAGTTTATTTATTTAAACTCATTCGAAATAAAAACATAGTGGACCTTCTTGAAATTACAATCTATCTATTTACTTTAGCCTTTATATATAATACTACCATTGAAAACAAAAACTTTCAACTCCATGATTGGTGGTAGGGGCTAATTTGTTGTTTTTTCCTAGTAGCATTGCCCAAAAATTCATAACCAAGTGGGATTGGGACAGGACACCAATTTATTCTCTCTTTCACACACACAATATTACACTCAAAACATTGCACACACTAATTAATTAATTGATTAATTGATTGAAAGAATATCCAGCTCATTAATCCTAGCTTCTATGTGTACAATTAAATGGTTTATTAAAATTTTGCCGAAATTATTTTGTGCTCCATCCATAGCTACAAAAGTAGTGGGTGCTTCTTATATCTTGAGGTCCATGGCTCTCCTTCACCTTACCTTCATAGAGTTCACTCATTTAATTTCTCCTCATATCACTTTTTTCCTTTGGATTTCAATGGTTTATTTTAATATTATTGATTTTGAGTAAATTATACTAACTCAAGATAATCCATATACTTATATTGGTAATAATGGAATTTCATTATTTTGAGGTAATAAAAAATGTTTAAGTCATACGTTTATGGCCTAGCCAATAATCCTATAGTGAAAAGCAACGTCCATCAAATTACATGCACCAACAAAAGAAAAATAATAAGTGACAGCCTAACTGTCAACAAATAATCATGGGAAAAGAGAAGAAGCACTACTTAACCAAATCACAATTTTTCCAAATAATTATTAGAAATAGAGACTCGTGTGTTTCGTAATCAGAACTTTCAATCGTCAATTTTCAACATAATATTATTTAATAAATTTAATAGTTGGACCTAAATTGAACGCTACCAATTGAATACGCAAAAACTTTAATTAATATCTCTTACAAATGAGCAAAGAGAAGTTGAATTGGGGTCATCGTCAAATTTAGTTGATAAGACGTTTCGTCCGATTGATAAATCGATAATTTGAGTTACCGAATGCAACTTAGTAAACGACGGTACTCTTCTAACCAATAAATTAGAAATTCGAGTTATCACGGGTGACGGAAGGTAAGAAGCAAATGAGAACTATTATTGACTCTCAAAAAAAGTTGAAGTGGGTGTCGAGCCCTCCCCTCCATAGGATGTATATATAAGTGCTAATGTTCATATTTTCAAGAATTCACAAACACCCAATTTCACTACACAAACATGGCAATTCCCCACAAATTGTGGTGTTTTGTGTTGATCATACTTCCACATTTCATTTCCATAATTTTTGCAGATGATTATGATACCTACATTATCCACATGGATGCCTCAGCCATGCCCAAAGCCTTCTCTACTCACCACAATTGGTACTTAACCACACTCTCATCAATATCCAACACAAACACAAACACAATCAAATCTACCACAACTCTCTCTTCATCATCCTCATCCAAACTCATCTACACTTACACCAATGCCATCAACGGCTTCACCGCCCTCCTCTCCCCCTCCGAGCTCCGATCCCTCGCCGACACCCCCGGCTTCCTCTCCTCCACCCGGGACGCGACGGTGAAGCGCGACACCACACACTCCAACCAATTCCTCGGCCTCAACGACGACCACGGCGTGTGGCCCGCCTCCCACTACGGCCACGACGTCATCATCGGCCTCGTGGACACGGGAATCTGGCCCGAGAGCCGGAGCTTCGGCGACGCCGGCCTCGGCCCGATCCCGTCCCGATGGAAAGGCGCGTGCGAGAGCGGCACGAAATTCAACTCCTCCCTGTGCAACAACAAGCTCATCGGCGCCCGGTCGTTCAACAAGGGCCTACTCGCGAGGTACCCGAACATCACCATCGCGATGAACTCCGCCCGCGACACGGACGGCCACGGCACGCACACGTCGAGCACGGCCGCGGGCGGGGCAGTCGAGGGGGCGGACTACTTCGGGTACGCCCCGGGCACGGCCAGGGGGACCGCGCCCGGGGCGCGGGTGGCAATGTACAAGGCCCTGTGGGACGAGGGGTCCGTCCTCTCTGACATCATCGCCGCCATCGACCAGGCCATCGCCGACGGCGTCGACGTCATCTCCATTTCCCTAGGCATAGACGGCACGCCCCTCTATGCCGACCCTATCGCCATAGCCGCATTCGCGGCTATGGAACAGGGCATTTTCGTCTCCACCTCCGCCGGCAACGAGGGCCCGTTCCTCGCGACCCTCCACAACGGAACGCCGTGGGTCCTCACCGTCGCCGCCTCGACAATTGACCGTGAGTTCCACGGCGCCGTCGTGCTAGCCACCGGAGCCTCCATCACCGGGCAATCACTCTACCCTGGCAACTCCTCTGCCACAGAACTCCCCTTAATCCTCCCCAAATCTTGCACAGATGCAAAATCACTCAAAAATCTCAAAAACAGAGACATCATCATCGTCTGCGTTGACACCAATTTCACTCTCGGCGACCAGCTCTACAACGCCGGCGATTTGAAAATCGCCGGCGCCGTCTTCATCACCAACACCACCGACATCACATTCTACACACAAACATCCTTCCCCGCCATCTTCCTCAATCTCGAAAAAGGCTCCGAAATCCTCAACTACATCAACACCACATCCCAACCCAAAGCAAGCCTCAGCTTCAAGCAAACATCCCTGGGCACGAAGCCCGCGCCGCGCCTCGCGAGCTATAGCTCGCGAGGCCCGTCCCCGAGCTGCCCGGTCGTCCTGAAGCCCGACCTGACAGCTCCGGGCGACCAAATCCTGGCCGCGTGGCCGTCGAATTCCCCCGCCACCCAATTGAAATCCGGAGAAATCTACAACGACTTCAATATAATATCCGGGACATCGATGTCCTGCCCCCACGCTGCTGGCGTGGCCGCCCTGCTGCGGGGGACCCACCCCACCTGGTCCCCTGCAGCAATCCGGTCCGCAATGATTACTACGGCCAGTTTTTTAGACAACACTGGCCGTCCCATCGCGGACCTGGGGCTGGATAACCTGCCCGCCACGCCAATCGACATGGGGGCCGGACAGGTGGACCCGAACAGGGCCGTCGATCCCGGCCTCGTATACGAGGCCGGGACGGACGACTACGTCCGCCTGATGTGCGCGATGAACTTCACGGATAAGCAGATACGGACGGTGACGCGTTCGAGCAGCTACAGCTGCTCGAACGCGTCGCTGGACCTGAATTACCCGTCGTTCGTCGCGTTCTTTCGCGTGCACGACGGGAGGGATTCGGGGGCGAGGGAGATGAGGCGGACGGTGACGAATGTGGGAGGCGGGAGGGCGGTTTACGCGGCGAAAGTGACGGTGGAGGGAGGGCTAAACGTCACCGTTTCGCCGGAGAGTTTGGAGTTTGAGGGGGAGAATGAGAAGAAGAGCTTTGTTTTGAGAGTGGAGGATCCGAGGTTGGAGAGGAATAACTCGATTGTTTATGGAGCTTTGAGTTGGATTGAATCTAGTGGTAATCGTGTGGTTAGAAGTCCGATTGTAGTTACAACTATATCTCCTGATGACCTTCTTCCACAGGGTTGATATTGTTCTTGAAAATTTTATATTTTTGGTATATTTTAGTTTTGAGATCTTCTTCAGTTGTTGTTAATGGAGACATTGATTAAACAGAAAAGAGTGTTTTTGTTGTGTTGGTTTTAATTTTGTGGAGAGGAGAGTGATGCATGGAACGATATATGAAGGGAATCTTGCTCAACTTATTAATACCATTAGATCATGTCTTTCTTAACGTCATTCCTTTTTAGTTTGTTCAACAAATTAAATATTATCACATTTAAAACTATAAAAGTATATTTTCTTTTTACACTTAGCACACGATAATAACATTTCCTAACATCCATTAGGAGATAGAATGAGTACTAGATAGTTAATTAATTTGAAAGTGTTTTTATCACATCAATAATTTTAATGTAAGGGGAAAATGTGGTTTAGTGAAAATAAATAAGCGGTTCACTTACCTTATTTATAGGTATCATACTTCTTTTTAATCACTATAATATCACTTGCACCTTGAGCATTATTTCTTTTTATACTCCCTCCGTCCCATATTATTTGTACTGTTGCTTTTCCGCTCATCACAAACGTAACTCCTTACACTATTTATAGTTTAAGTTAGAATTAATGCATTTAATTAATATGGTAGATTAAGTTAAGAGCTCATTTATTAAGTGATGTCGCATTACACTTAAAATTCTATTTTAATTACACTAAAAAATCAATCCCAAATTTACGGCCTGAAATGAATAATGCAGATAACATGGGACGGAGAGAGTATAACCTACCATATTCATATGATGACCTAATTGAAATAAACAAAAAAAAAGTACAGTAGTTAAATTATAAAATCAAATAATTATTCAAGTTTAAAAAATTAAAAATCGAGCCATGTGGAAGGTTCTAATTGAGCACATTTGACCATTTTGTGACGTTGGTGATGCTTTGAAACTTCCAATTTATATTAAAGCGTAGCAAACAGTTTGGATGATATGCTTTGAGAATTAAATTTTTTCCATGAACTAAATTATAGGTAATTGACATTCTGATCTTATTCTAAGAAATTTTATTTGATTCATGATTTATTATAGAAAATAATTAATGTGTCGAGGACCCATTTGAAGAAAGATACAAATGCATGTGATTGATTAAAGAATGTGACTTTTGTAGTCATGTCTGTGTCTCTACAATTGGAGTCACTTCAAAATCTTATTATTATATTTTAATAAAAATATTATCTAGCTCATGCTCTCTTTGCATTTCTTTTTCCGTTTATAATGAAGTATTATCATGTGTCACTTTATCCACCGATGGTGATATTTTATTTTGTATTTTATATGTTGCATGAGATTAATTTTGTGGTATACTTATCCTCAAATCATTTAGACATCATATAATAATTAGGAAACTGATTTTGGTAGGTAGAGGTTTATTTAATGGGACCAAAACCAGCAAGTTTTCAAAAAATTAATTATTGGATTTTTGGAATTATAGGTAATGTTGAGCCATTGAGAGTAAAGAGAGGAAAATTTTCACAAAAAGTTAAGACAACTTAGAAGCTCCAGCTCATCCCTGTTGGCAAATTACATACAATATATATGTATATAATATAAGAAACATTAAAATTAAATCAAGAATTGTAGTAGTAACATATATTTGCAGAATTTCGGACTTAGTTCGAGTACAAGAAACCTTTACATTTATAAATCAAGAATTTTTAGCTAGTCAATTGATGTTGTAACTAACATAATTTCGTGTAGTAAATGAGAAAGATCAATGTTAGCAGAATTTGATGTTATCGTACATTTGATATTATATTGTTGTTAAGTGATAAAGTTGCAATCATACGCCTAAGTTATTTCATTTGCAATATATTATATCATGTGTTTCATTATCGTCAATGTATATTCAATATTACTACACGGAGCACTATTAAGTTCTTTTGGGATGACATTCACAAATGTCAGACCCTGGTGGGGTCGAGTGAGGTCAGCCAACCCCACCGCCGGTCTACCAAACACTGCCAGAAAACTTCATAATCGGCCTTTGACCCGTCGCAGCTGCACTTCCGATCTCATGGAAGCTTCAATCAAAAGTAGTTTTATTGTGTTTTTCTCTTACACTATTCATGAGTCTCACAATAATTTTTCTCTTCAGAACATCTCCAAGGAAAGGGGTTAATGAAGAAGTAAAGAGAAATAATTACTTGGGGAGGTAGGGTTCAGAGATGAGGTAAAGAGAAGGAAAGGAGTACCATATTTACCTCTTCTTGATAAAATTTCATGCTCCAAAGGAAAAGGTATTTGGGGAGGTATTATACATTTTTTCATTTTGAGAAGGTATCTTTACCTCATCTTAGAAGAGAAGGTAAAAAGTTAGTTATTTTTGTTTGCCTTTTGAATTTACCTTCTTTCCTTGGAGTCCATTATTTTTTAAGAAGATATAATTACCTTTTTGAGAAGGTAAATGAGAAATATATCTTCTCAACTTACATTTCCTCCTTGGAGATGCTCTTATAAAGTTTCACTACTTGACAATAGAGGTCGAATTTGAGCATTCCTTTAAATTTTATATACATTACTATTTTATAAATTACTCGATATTTCATATAAATTGCAATTGCTTGATTAAAATACGGAATTTATTTAAATACAAAATTTACAAAATCAAAATTACATTATTGAAACCAGAAACATAATAATATTTTTAAAATTTAGAATTTTATTATTGAAATAGAGAAAGAGGGAAAAGGATATTATCGTGTGGCTCTCAAACATTTTTCGACTCCTTTTTTCTTCAATCCATATTTATGTTCATTTTCTTGGTTTTGGTTCATTACAAAATAACTTTTTGAAGTGACAATTATGATAGTACATATAGAGGAATAGGTCAAGTGCTATATTATTCACGTAATAAATGAAACGTTTTTTTATGGTGTCACCTCTAGAAAATTAATTATTGATAGAAATATTCGTGAAAATTTCGTGAAAAAAGGGAAAATTCATGAAAATGTCGTGGAATCACGAGCCTCGGTAACAAATACAAATTTTCGATTAGGAAAATAAATAAACAAACATACACATCAGACGGGAGAGAGATTTTCTAGCAATTTTGGTATGTATGCTCAATAACTATTTTTGGAGTTTTTTTTATGGTGTCACCTCTAGAAAATTAATTATTGATAGAAATATTCGTGAAAATTTCGTGAAAAAAGGGAAAATTCATGAAAATGTCGTGGAATCACGAGCCTCGGTAACAAATACAAATTTTCGATTAGGAAAATAAATTTATGATAACAAAAACGGGTTAACCGAGATATATGATCTCAATTTATAAAATAGGAAAATATAATGGTATTTTTGGAGTTCTCGTGTGGAATGGGTTATAGCTATATATACAGTATAGAAATTGTGTACTCAAATGATTTTTTTTTCAAAGAGAATTAATAAAATTCTCATTTTTATCGTTCCATATTTTCAAAGGCCACCAAGTGATTAAAAGGAAAAACATGTTACCATCATATATCAAAATACGATTCATCAAAAATTGTCGTTTGTCATAAAAAAATTTCATGTGCGTGACGCCGTATGAATTCTTCCACTAGCACGACTAGGCTAAGTCTAAGGGAAAAGAAAAGTCTACCAAGGGGAAAATGGAATTTTTGTCATTATATTATATATATGCATATAATTATATTAAAGTTTTGTTGATGTGTTTATATTCACTAGCTATTTATAAATTTTAAAGCATGTGACGGATCGACATCAAGAGAGGTTGTCGATGTAGAAGTGCGAATGAAAAGTGATCCTTAGTGACAAATTCACAGCATAATTTGTTGCATGAAGTGAATAATTCAGAAATGGAGTAGTACTTTTTTTAGTTTAATGAGGGGTAAATTTTGAAATTTCACTGTGCGTGTAAGTTTTTAAAAAATCACAAATCAATGTGATTTGACATTTTATAAAAAAAAAGTAGATCGAATTTCGAAAGATTAACCGTGATATTTTTGACTGATCGTAAGGAAAATTAGACTTTCCTGGCGAGCATCCCGTCTCATCTCCTAAATCCATTGTTGGCAACTTTATGAGATATATATGATGATATGAAACACCAGAAAATGTTATTCTAAAAGTATACAAAAATAAGGTTCCATATATTGGGGTAGGGTTTCAATTAATTTATGCATAAATGTGTTTGTTATTGTACCCTAGAGTATTAATTTATGCATAAATGTGTTTAGTCTATCATAAATTGAGACGGCTAAAAAGTAAATGAGCATATATACCTTGAATACACATGACACAAACAAAAACAAATATAGGGAGGGATGTGATCAAATGAAAATTCTAAATATTGTATAAACTCAAAACTATGATCTGGACCATTGAAAAATGTCAACAAATCACAAAAAAACATCAACAAGAAAATGTCAACAGAATTTCAACGGTAGTCGATGATTAATGCTGTGTTGATATTGTATTGACATTAAAATCTTGAAATTTTACACTGTGTTGATATTGTTTTGAAACTGTGTTGAAACTGTATTGAGGAGTTTTGAGTTTGTACAATATATAAGTTTGCATTTTATCACTACCCATCCAACAAATATAATTACAGTTATGGTATTTAACTTTTTAATTATTTAATAAATCGTACTAGTTTCTTACTCAAACATGTCTTTATTGATATTAAGTAGTCATATTAATTATAGTCGTCCATATAAAGAAAGAAATATAAATGAACAATATGAAAATATTTTGATTATTTTGTATTTCAATTTTGTAGAATAAATTTACAATTTAAATTATTGATAAATAATTAAAATAACAATAAAATAGTAATTCAGTTTTTGACTCGAAATAATTTTGGTGGAAAGATGAAGGAAAATTAATTAATAGTCCAATGTTGTAAAAGTATTTTCTCTCTATTAAAGAATGAGAGAGATGGTAAACATGTAAAAGTATTAATTGAATAAGTATTACTTAAAACTATATATTAACTTTTATTTTTTATCTTTTATGAAAATTTATCAGAATTGGCATGCTGAAAAAGATTTACTCATACAGTGTTATATAAAATGTTGGAAAATTATATATACTCGTAAATAACAGATTTCTTACTAATGAGGTGCTACTTTTGGTAACACCACTAAATTATTTTATTCATTATACCATTTTTAGATTACAAATATATTTATGTTGTGGCCGAGCATACGATGACCTCATAGCTTCTCCCATCAACTAAAATAGTTTTATTAAAGTAACAATTTAGTCCTTGCGACAAAAATATCCTATTCTCAAATCACATATGCATTTCATTGTCAATTTCACTTTTTAATTGATTGATTGATAATTTGATATGGTTACGGTTTCCAATTACGAGCGTGCAGCTATCTTTTTTGTTGTTTTATTTTCTTCCACACAAAAGTGAGGTCCTGCAATAAATTTAATACATAAAAATAATATATGGTGAGACAGTCATGCCCACTATATTGAGAATGAAATGCCCATAATTTTCAGAAATTGATAGTAGTACTGTCTAATTTAATAAAATAATATATACAATTTGGATTTTCTACAACGAATCAACGAATTGTCACATTGTAAGGCTAGCTATCGTCGCTAGCAAAGAATAGCAGACAAAGAATATAAATAAACCCATGTTGGAGCGTAATTACCACAATGTGGGGTCGACAACATCATCAAATACCAAATCTTGAAATTTTCCGGTCCTCATGGGCCGAAAGTGGGATCGATCGACTTCTCCAACCTGGCTTTATATTGTCTATTGTATAGTGGTCGATCGAGAGTAACTTTCAATTGAATATCCTCCATTAGGCTTTTTACTAACCAAAAAAAGTGTGTATACTTTTTGTCTTTGAAAAGAATGCATAAAATGCAACCATAAAGGAAGTCATGGGAATGATTACTAATTTTTTTCGTATTTGATTTGATTTTATTGTTATAGATAAATAACTTTTTATTCAAACACTCAAAAAGTCAATTATACTTATACCTATAAATAAAATACTTACGAATTCAAATTTTAACATAAAAAATCATTCCAAGAAAAAATTATTAGCGTTGAGTATTTAGTAGTGGCGGATCCAGGATTCATAAAAAGAGAAGGCGAAATATGTATTAGTAGGTTGGTTAATTAGGGCGAAAATGATAATTTTTTTTAATTTTCGTACTCCCTCCGTCCCGGAGTATTAGACTCACTTCTTTTGGGCACATGATTTAAGGAATTGATATTTAAATAGTTAAAGTGGAGAGAGTAAAGTATGAGAGAGGGAAAAGTAGGGGAGAGAAGAGAGAAAAAAGTAGGTGGAGAATAAAATAAGATAGATCTTTTCTTTAAAAAAGGAAATGAGTCTAATATGTAAGAATTTTAATTATAAAATTAATTTTTTAATACTAGTATTTAATTAATTAATAAATAAGGGAAATGAGATTATGTAAATGAGTGTCGATTTCTTTTGGTGTAAATGAGAAGGAAAAAAAAATCTGAAATTTGCTTTGGTGTAAAGTAACGTGAGATCATATTTTATTTATGTTGTAATGTGACAGAAAGTTGCGCAAATCTCGGAATGGGTTCCTTCTTTTCGTCATTAACGAAAATAACGATAAAAAGCAACAAAATTAATCCAGTACTATGTAGGAAAATACAAAGCTAACTAAATTATTTTTTGAAGAAAATTAGCAATCATGCACAAAAAAAAAAAAAAAAACAGAATAAAATAGTAGCACAACAACAACACTTAGTAGGGCAGTTAAAAACAAAATGTCTATTACATATTAGAAATGAGCCAATTACCCTTTAAAAGGGCTCATAAAGGGGAGGGTTATCCATACTTATATAGAGAAACTAAGATCATCCAAAAATTTCGGATCGGGTATCCGCGGGTACCCAATTTGACAGGCCTAATTAAAACTGTAATATCATATGTTAGAGAATTTATTCGCTGATTCAAGGTGAGTATGCTTTTATTAAACAAGGTTCTGATACTATTGTTGTGCCTCTAACATTATGATTATTTTTATTTTTTTCAAATCTCAATAATATGAATATAAGAATTATCATGAAGAGTGAAAGAAAATAAAATGATTATTCAAAGTTTAAAGTTTTATTTTCCTGGCCGTTGCATAAGCTACAAAGTGGTGATTCTTTAGGCCCTAGCCCGGCCGGAATTTTGAGCCCATTAACAGAAATGGGTCAATTTTTGATAGAATGGTCACACAAGTTTCTCTTAATTATAAAATAGTGTAATACTACTACTTTGTATAAATCAATAAAAACAATGATTGATTAGTGGAGTAACTTGTAAAATTAAAATATTTTCATTTCAAGAGATAACATAATCATCTATACCCTAGTAGCATACAATCAGCATCGTAATAAATTATATTGTTCAATGGTCTCATTGTTTTGAATCTTACTACTTTTTTTAATAATTATGGGCATATAATTACTTGGATGATTTCCTATTCATTATACATATAAAAATAACAATGATGGGAAGATATATAGAGGGAGGATCCTGATAAAATGCCACAAACTATAAGATAGATATACATGATTGGGCTTCTCTTTGATCCAATCATTTTATTATAATATATTATCACTTTAATACAGTAGTATTAGCAGTTGCTTGTGATTAGTATCTAATAAAGCAAATTAATTTTATAAAATTTGTATTGATGATGTGTAAAAAGGGTAAACTAAATTCAAATCGAGTTAATTTTCATTCAGCTAATATATATTGATGTTTAGTCATTGTCATTGACACTAAAGAAATCACCTAATTTTGACCGTATTTATTAACTAGTAGTAATAAATAGAATTAACAACTAAAATTATCACTAAATAATAGCCAATAGGTATTAACCATTAACGAAAATTTGATCTATTTTTCACTAAATCTATATTTATTATACAAGATTGACACTTCCATTAAACAAGCACTTGTTTACATCCTAATTTTATAGTATTCGTTTTAAATATAAAACTCTTAATAAATAAAAATCTATGATATATTATGCAAATTGTGGTAGTTTAATCTATAATAATAAATGAATACAAATTAAACTAAATATAAGTGATGCACACATTAATACCTACATTAATTACAATCACGCACTGGAAAAATAGAGGTGCTCACGGTTCTGAAACTGTCGATTCTGCTTTTGAACCTTAAGCCAATGGTTCAGGTTCAGGAACCCCCGGTTTTGTTCGGTTTAGCCGGTTCCTTCTATTGATTATTCCCTCTATTAACAACAATTACCCGAAAATTGATTGATTAGAAAAATAGTAGAGTTTGAATTGTAGAGTATTCCCTCAATTAAAGCAATTGACAACTCTAATGCAGCTGTCTCAATCCTTCCCGCCAGTTAAAACCGTTTTAAATAGACATTTATTCCATTTTTATCATACTTAATTTCTCTTTCTCCACTATGTATGAAATTATAACAATTTATAACTCCCATTAGCAAAATTAAATTTCACAAATTATGGAAAATCAATGCATCCTAAGCTGTAATTTCATTAAAAGTCATCACACCGAATCAACAATTACCCAAAAAGGCTAAAGAAAAATGATCTATTGTTAACATTTAAAAAATAAAATATTCATCATATTAAAAAAATATTCATGGCTTCATTGTAACACATTCATAAAAAAAAATGCAGGCAAAGACGGATTGGGAGCCGTCAACGCCGGCGGCGTACTTCGTTCAGAGCCCGTCTCACGATGGGGAGAAAACGACTGCGTCGCTCAACTCGACCCCGATCGTGAGCTTGAGCCCCACGGGGTCCCTGGGCCACTACTCTGGTGGCCACGGGCACTCCCCTGGGTCCTCCATCAGCCACTGCACGGGCCCAGAAAAACTTGGGCCCGTGCAGGGGTCGAGGAAGGCCGGCAACGACGTTGTGTTGACGAATTTGGAATTCGATGTGAATAATTTGATGGGAGATGAAGAAGGGTTGTGTGAGGGTGATGAGGAGAGGTGGTTGTGTTTTCATTTTTATAATATTTTGCCATTTTTAGTTGGGTTTTTTGTGGGTTTTTTCTTGTTTTGTTTGATTTTGTGGGGCGTCAGTAAATATCAGAAGCCTGAGATCAAAATGCAGGTTAGTTTTTCTTTAATTTAGCTTTATCATATCTCCATTTCTTTCTCCAAAGTTTGTCTTTTTTCATTAATTCAATTTATATTGAAATTGTACGTGTTCTAGGATTGTTGATGATTAAAATGGAAATGGTATTTGTTGTTGCAAGGTTTTTTAAATGGCTGCTTTTGATCTGAATCGATTAGATTAATTCGTTTTCATTTGTTTTTTTTAGTGTGAAAGTCCATATTTGAAGTAAATAGTTTGGTAAAACGTCAAATACTTGTAATTCATTTTGCAGTGTTATTTTACTAAATTTAAGTAAAAATTATGGAGTATTACTATTGAATAGTTAAATTTTAGAATTAGAAATTTGCTCCATGCCAAAGAATTTCTATACTGTGTTTATGCCTATTTCAATTTTCTTCTATCTATATCTCTTTATGCTGGACTTCCTCTAAAGATTAACATAAAGAAAATACTATGCCAGTTTGCAAATTGCAAAAAATGCTGAAATTTCTCACATTAAATTGTCAATTATGCCAAAAAATTGTTGACTTGGAGCATTTCATAGTTCATATATTGACAATAATTGACATAGTAATTTTTGCAGAGCATAAAATTTGAGACATTTATAATTCAAGCCGGTTCCGACACAAGTGGAGTTTCAACCGACATGATCTCTCTCAACTCCACACTAAAATTCAAATACACAAACACAGCTTCTTTTTTTGGTGTTCATGTCTCATCCACTCCTATTTCTCTCTCCTATACCCATCTCCAAATCGCCTCTGGAGATGTAACAATCTCTCACTTCTCCCGAATTTCCAAAAATCTCAAAATTCTTGATTTAAAACCGTAATGCATTCATACATTTATGCAGGTTAAAGAATTCTACAAGAGGAGGAAGCAAGAGGAGAATGTGAGGGTGGTGGTGGCCGGCGACAAGATTCCGATGTATGGTAGCGGGGCGACCCTCGTTTCCCCCGATGGGATGACGGACTTGCCCGTGACGCTGAAGCTGGATCTCAAAGTTGGATCAAGAGCTCATGTTATGGGCAAGTTGGTGAACCGGAGATTCTTGAACAAGGTTGAGTGCTTCCTCGATTTTGCCACGACGAAAATTGATGTTCCGATTTCTCTCAGGAATTGCACGTATCATCGATCATTGTAGTAGTTTTGCGGGAATTTTTGAAGTTGTAGTAGTCATTTGATACGTTTTTGTTCATGTTTCCATTTTGATCTATCTAATAGTATAAATCTTATTTCACTAGGTCAGTCGTATTTTACTTTTATTATATACTCACTCTGTCCGCGAATCGGAGTCCCATTTTACCATTTTGGGTCATCTGTGAATAGAAGTCCCGGTTCCCGGTTCATAATTAATATAAATGGTAAAAAGACTCCACATTCCACTAACTCATTTCACTCACATATCATTCAAAACTAATAAATATAGTGGGACTCTTATTCCACCAACTTTCTTCCACTTACTTTTCTTAACATTTCTTAAAACTCATGCCGGAAAGAAATGAGATTCCTATTCTTAACATTTCTTAAAACTCATGCCGGAAAGAAATGAGACTTCTATTCGCGGACGAATGGAGTATAAACCTATAAATAGTAGTAGCAAATAGACACTACATACCATCATACTATTACATTTGATTACAAAGCTAATACTCTTAGGTCCGTCAATGTAGCCCGCAATTCGTAGGTTGACCCGAATAGCCCGCTAAATTTATAGGATTATGGCTAAAATATCTAGTCCGATAAAATTACAACCCGATTAACCAACAACCTGTTAGAGTCAGACTCAAAAGCCCGATAAAATTACAACACGGCTTGTAGTGCCCGCAGTTGCGGACGGAACTTGATTGTTCTGTCTTGCTCCCATTCCAACATTCTTACTCGGGCATTCTCCTGAGAAGTGACCATTTCCACCACAAGTATAACATTTATTACTCTTTTCTCTGCACTCCCCAAATTGATTCTTGAAGCACTTACATATTGAGGGGCCTAAGCCGAAAATCACCCATATGATAGGGAGCATTCTGTCTTCCTCCATACTGTGGTGGGTTTCTGATTAAGTTGTTGCCTCTTGTTATCATATGGAGTCCGATCCCCATCCCATTTACTATAGTCTCTAAAATTATGTTGTTGAAGTGGCGCTTGTGTAGTGTTTGCTACTGTCCTCTTCTTAGGCAGTGCTTCTTCCACATCTAGTGCGCAAGCCAAACGACCAAACGAAATTTTTCTGTCATTTTCTCATATGTATCCACTAACTCGGGAGCATATCGAGTTATTCGGGATTTCCCTCCAAGGTCCTCCTCGGGTACCTCTTCAGGGTCCTCTTCATAGTCATCCTCGTAACCCGGGACCATCTCTAATCCTCTTTCATCTCCGTTCCTTGCTACGGCCTCATGCTCGATTACTTGTTTATCCTCAAATTCGTCTGCATCTTCAGCATGTTGTGGGGCCAGTTCATTACGGTAGTCAACTAAGGTTGTGTAAAAGGAAGATCCCGGTATTGTTTATGCTCCCACTGACGGAGCGTGCAAATATAAAATTCGAGATCCCTCGATGGCACAGCCGCAACATTGAATTCCGGATGACACATGCCTTGGAAGTGCCGGACATGTCGTGTCAAACACGGCACCAAAGTCAGCCAAGGTAAGAACTCGGGCAAAAATAGTTTGTCGACGGGATAGTGTTTTTCATGTTTGCAACAAACTCGGCCGATAAGTCTCCCTCGTTCCTCGATACGCCCAAAGAGAAGAGCTACATGGAAGAGGATCAGGTAAAATATCTTTGTTGATCATCTCTTATCGGACCTGAAAGATCTCATCCACCTTCCAATCCTTATAGCCCGTCAAGTAAAACGGTAGACTACTTATATGGTGATAAGAAGTATAATATCATTAGGTTCACACAGTCTCAAATTCAATGGCTTCACGTCGCTCACGACCTTCACATCTAAAGAAACACCTTCGATTAGAATGTTGAAAATGGAATAATAATTAGCCATAACATTTTATTGCAACTAAAATGCATTTCACCAAACATATAATTCAGACACCAATTACAGTTCAATAAAATTACCAAGAGTCAGCATTCTCATCAAATCATAAACAAGTTAAAAGCATAATTCAAATAAAGAAACAAACATGAAATCTAAAATTATTAAATTCGAATGAAATAAAGGATTGGATCGAAGAAATTTACCAAAATCAAGCGAAGATTTAGCTGCAATTCGTCTCCCACGAATCAGATCAATTGAACAAGGAGGTGTGTTTATTCTCATCGTTATCATCGGAGATAATTTGTTAGTATAAAATACATATGATTTCAATTGCTTTATATAAAAAATAAAAATAAAAAAATCTTAACCTAATTTCTAACATGGGCCTTTGACAGCTCTGAAATGGATTTTATAGTTACTGCCAAAAAAAAAGCCCAATTGAATTACCTTTTTTTTTTTTTCTCAGCCGTCATCTAAAATTGCCGTAAATAGGAAAACTGCGTTATCGCCTATCTCTAATTTATGTGTCATTTATTTTTTCGTTTGAAAGTTTAAACCTAAATAAAAGACTTTTTTTTTAATGTAGAGCTAGAAATAAAGATGAAAGGTTTATATTTTATTCTTATTTACACTTCTAACTAATATTTTGATTTATGAAAAGAAATTAAAAAATCTACCTTCCGTTCAACATTAAATAACTAAGTTTGAACTGAACTCTTTGAACTAGGGGTGTGCATTCGGGTTTCGGTTCGGTTTTTCGCCCAAACCGAACCGAACCCGAAAAACCGAATTTAGGCTAAAATTGAAACCGAACCGAACCGAAAATCGAAAAACCGAAAATTGAACTTAAAAAACCGAACCAAACCGAAAAAACCGAAATTTCAAAACAAAACCGAAAAACCGAAAAAAGTATATTTTAATATATCTAATTTATTTTATTTTATATATACTAATAGAATATAAATATATATAATATAAAATTAATAATATATATATAATATTTATTATATAAAAATATATTAGAAGAATATATATTATATATATGATATAATATACTAAATTAATAGGATAAAAATATATAATAATATATTTAAAATATAATTCGGTTTTTGGTTTTTTCCCAAAACGAACCGAACCGAAAAACCAAAATTTTTGTATTTTTAAACCGAACGAACGAAAACCGAACCGAATTTTAAAATTTCGGTTTGGTTCGTTGATATTCGTTTTCGGTTATTTTGCTCACCCCTACTTTGAACACACATATTTCCCTACGCAAGTATTCTAATTCAAAACAAATAAAAAGTTAACAAAAATTGACAGGGACTTTTAATTGAATAGTTTTTAAATTTTTATTTATTTATACTATGCGACTTTACATGATTTTTTACTTGGGTTGAGTATATGTGTTGTGTGCAATGCATAATTGTGTGTATTACGTGTGTTTGTGAATTGATTGTGCAATGTATAGTGTGTGCATGTGTGTTGTATGTGCAATGTTTGGGTTTGGATCCCTGCTATGCAATCAACCACGTTAGGGGATGTTGTTACAAACATACCAATATTATATTTATAAATTGTAACATTAAAATATTAATAATTTTTTATATAAAATTATGTCTTGTGTGTAGCAACATTCCCTGTTGTGGCTGATTGCACGGCAGGAGATCCAAATCCGCAATGTTTGAGTTATGCCAAAATTTTGTAATTATTTAGAATATAAATATTTATTATGATTATTGAATTAAAATAGTAGAAAATTAATTTTAAATCCAAACATTCTTTTATACCATTTGAGTATAATACGAATTCGACCACAATAATAATAGAGATATAGCATGTGAAAAATTGGTCTTTAAACTAAGTATTTAAAGGATATCTTTTTATCTCTGTTTTTTAGTTGGGGGAGTAAAAACATAGGTGTTTTAAAATGATTGTCGGACTTTGGTAGTAAAACTCAAATTTGATATCGTTTTTGCTAAAAATTATAATGACCACAATTTAGAACTGAAATTGCATTATTGTTGGTGTTTAAGAGAAATTTGTTGCTCAATTTTAGTAAAATGTTATTATTGTCAAAATTCTCTAAAAAAGTTCAATTTTAGTAATAGTAGGCATGTAAATTGATAAGCTCTACATCCTTTGCACATCCCTTTTGTAATACAAATATTTTTTTAAGTAAGAAGATTTGAAAGAAATGTTAAAGTGAATTAAATGAAGAGAAAATAAAAAGCAATTAGTGACTAACAAAGAATAAAGTAGTAATACAATAAGAAAGATAAAAGAAATATCTCAATTACAATACGAAAACTCAAAAAGGAATACGACTTAATTATTAAGAAAAAGAATAAGTATATTTTAAGTACTACAATTAAAGCCTTCACAGAGAGTCCATTAGTTTGTGGTCGTGAAGATTTCAATTTACTATACTTACAACTACATCACATATCTATAAGCCCAATATGACACTCGGCTAGAGACCTTTGAGTGAGAGTAAATGGCGCAATGTGATATCTTTGTATGGCATTAGTGAAAAAAAACCTTAGCGAATCTTATAGTGAGGTACCTCGTGTTTCATCTCAACCATACAGAGTAAACAACACCGACAGCGATTGAATTCGAAGGATCGCCATCTCCGGGAGGTTAGGATTTCTTCGAGGCCAGACAAGCCGATTAAAAATGAGAGATGTAGAATTATTCTTTCCAGATTCAGGCAAAGCATCAGCGGCTCAAATTCACTGAGCAGTAGCGGCGTCAGCGGTTCTAAAAGACTATGCCGATTAAAAATGAAAGATATAGAATTGTTCTTTCCAGATTCAAGCAGAACGTAAGCGGTTCAAATTCACTGAGCAGTAGCGACATCAGCGGTTCTAAAAGACCTCATCCATCTTTCCACCCTTGCAGCCCATCAAGCATTACGCCAGCCGTCTTATAACATCAGCTCTATGAACCCAATCGTAAGCTGAAACTTATCCATGGGAACAAGAGTCATAATATCATTAGGTTCACACAGCCTCAAATTCAATAGCTTTATGTCACTCTGGACCTTCACACCTAAAGAATTACATACACCAATTACATCAGAAGCAAGGTCTACACAATTCAAACGGACAAAACAATCAATCACAACACCTAATCATCAATAAGATGCATTTCATCATACATCCAAGTCTCTAGTTATATCAATTAACTACCCCTCAGACGCATTTCATCAAACACATAAGTCATTATCAATAATAATTAATCGCAACAATTAATCACGCATTTCATAAAACACATTAGTTGCTGACATTTAACAATTAATCACCCTAAGATGCATTTCAACAAACATATAAAGAACAACATACACCAACAACATTTTAAATTAAATTAACAAGTTATAAGCAAAATTAAATATACTGCCATTATATAACTAAATTAGAAACAGAAAAACGGAATAGATCGAAAAAAATTACCGAATTCAAGCAATGATTTAGCTGCAACAAGTCTCCCACGAAGCAGATCAATTGAACAAGGAGGTATGCTTGTGCTCATCGTTTATCTGCGGCTATGTATTGTTATGTGACAGTTGATGATTTCGATTGTTATATATAGAGAAAATCTTAACCTAATTTCTTACATGGGCCGATGACATCTCTGAAATGGGTCTATATAGTTATTGCCAAAAAAGCCCAATTTTATAACCCTATTTTTTTTCAGCCGTATTACCAGAAATAGGAAAACTGTGTAACGGTGGCAACTGGATAGTAAATAACCTCATCTCCAACCGTTATTCGAAATGAATTAGTTTACCGATTCATCTTTTACGTTATTTAAAATTTAGGATTTTCATTTTCATTTTCATTTTACGTTATTGAGATGATGTTGCTCATTAGGACTGAGATTGAAATTAGGAAAGTCGGGATTTATTTTTTTCGCACTTGTAACAGGAATTTGTAAATCGAGAATATTAAATGAAAATGAAATGTGTTGGTTTTTATTTTTAGAGTTGGGAAATTATTTATAAAATTAAAATTAAATTCAACCCCTGGCCTCTCCCACCTCCAACGCATGCAGGGCCGAGTCGGACCTCAAGTGTGGTCTGGCCAGCGCACTGTGGATGCTCTTAGAGTGCTGTAATTTGAACGGATAAAAAGTCCTATTTAATTTGTAGTTGGTAAATTGAAGTAATTGAAATACAATTTTATTTCCAAGTTCTTTTTAATAGCTAAAACAATTAACATGATTTTTGGTTCAATACTTTTTTTGAATTTTTATTTATTACGTTATGTAACTAATGCGTGTATTATGTGTGTTTGTGCACACATAGCTTCACTGTCTAGCATGGCCTAAATTCTATAAATAGGTAATTCTGGAAAACTGTTTCCATGGATAGGTGGTTTTTTTTTTTTTTTTTTTTTTTTTTTTTTTTTGTTTCTATCAATGGGTGTTACGCATTCTTGAATACATTCTTAGAATGCGTAACTTAGGTGAATAATTCATAAAAACAAGAAAAATCAAATCTAAACACGCATTCTTAGAATGCATATTTCAAATATTTCACTGTGTAGCATGGGGCTAAATTCTGCTAAATAGGTGATTCTGGAGAACTGTCTTCCAGTGGATAGGTGTTTTTTTTTTCTGTTTCTATCAATCGGGGTGTTACTTGCATTCTGTAGAATGCGTGTTTGAAATACGCATTCTTAGAATGCGTAACTTAGGCGAATATTCATAGAACAAGAAAAATCAAACTAAACACGCATTCTTAGGAATGCGTATTTCAAATATGCATTCTTAGAATGCGTGTCTAACGTGGAATAAAAATTGGAGGCAGCTGACAAAATGGGACCGCAGACGCCGCCACCTTCTGACCTACTCTCCTTCTTGCGAAACCCTTCCAAGAATGCTACCTTGTTCGTCCGATTCTTGCATAAATCGCCCAAATTCGTCCAATTGTTCCTCCCTCAAGGTAAGTTACATGCTTTTCTTCTTCATTTAGCATAGTATTCATAGTTTATGGTGAAAATTGTAATTTTAGGTTTTGTACGTTAAAAGTTAAGAATTTTATGCGAATTGGTATAAGATAGTGTATGTTCAAGCGGCGTACTAAGATTTTGGTATGATATTGTCTTTTGAATTGTTATTTTCTAAAGATTTGGCATATAGTTATATTTTGAATTATTTAAAATTTAAGATAAAGTTGTGTATGTATTGCAGAATTATGGACACAGAATCTATTTGTGTCCTTTTATATTGGGATGGAAGAATAGTATAAATTGGAGGAATTGGTTTGTCTTATGAGCCACCCGTGGCAAATGCATACCTTGTTTTAGATAAGTTTGTTCCATACAATGAGTTGGTTAACAAAATATGTGATTACATTGGAATCAATGTTAATGAGTATATGATTAGTCTGACATGGAAGCGTGCAATTCAAGTGGGTCATGGATATAACTTTGTGGGCGTTCGACTTTGCGATGCATATATGAGGGATATGTTTGCAACAACTATTCAATCAGGTCAAATTGAGTTATTTGTAGACTATCAAGCTAAGTTAGCACAACAACGACAAGTTCAAAATAGAGTACAATATGATGATGGTCCATTTGGACATAATGAAGTTAGTCACGGGGCGACCAATTTTGGGGATGCTGGGTCTGGTTTTGGGGAAGGTGGACTACCTTCCCATAATGAAGTTAGTGACGATTCTGATTCTGAAGACTCTGTCTCAGAAAAATCAACAACCCCACCTGAACTGAGTGAAGATTCAGAAGCAACCCAAGATGCATCTGATGATAAGACATTGAATGTGCCTCGTAGGTATGTCCCATTAGTCCCTGAAGAGCGAAGTGAGCAGGAGTATGAGCATCTAGGGTTACATTATTTTCGTACTCTACCGACGACAGAAGGTAATTACTATGAAAGTAACCATGATGATTCCGAATCTAGCAGTTGGTTTTGGGATGAGAAGAATCCTACGCGGATTGAGTTAGAAACTAAATTTGATATCAAACTACAGTTGAAGACTTCTAAGAATGCGTATTCAAACACGCATTCTTAGAATGCGTAACACCCATTGATAGAAACAGAAAAAAAAACCACCTATCTATGCAAGCAGTTTTCCAGAATCACCTATTTATAGAATTTAGCCGTGTAGCATGTGAAGGACATGTGCAATGTATGCGGGAGATAACAAATTTAGCAATTATTTAAAAATTATAAATGTTTTTCTTTGATTTTTAAATCTAATTTGGAACTATGTCAAATCGCTATTATACCCATGATATCATATAAATATTTGAACCATCATAATCTAATCCACCTCGAATAGTGTGCCAATCCCCAAGAAAATATATTCATGTTATATATATCATCAGTTCCATTAAAAATGAAAGTTCCATTAGAATTCAAATGTTTTTTTCTTTTAGATTATTTCATTAAAAATAAAATACAGTGTTATTATTTTTTAAATATCTAGAAATACCATTATTTCTATAAACTTTTTTTTTACTTTATTTACTTTTTATTAACTCACGTAATAGCAATAGAAAAAAAAACAAGTTTTTATATTTAATGAGAGAGAGGGCATGATTTTACGTCCAACCTAATTTTCAAATCTTTGTGAGGGTATGAAATCAAGATCCATTATTTAAATATTATATAAAAAAGATTATAACCAATAAAGTTCAACGCCTAAAGAAATAGTATATTCGCACCCATATTTGCCTCAATCTTGCATATTGTACATATTCAAAGAATGTATTTATTGCTGTTCTCAATATCAGATTTGTGATTATATCAAATCGAAAAATACAATTGGACACCAAATATGACACACACCTGCCATTGTTGATAGAAACTATGTCGTTTTGTATTTGAAGTAGACACATATTTTAAGCATGATAATGAAACTCTATGATTATCTTCAAAATTTTCTTTTGTTAAGCTAAAATTGCACAAAGTCATATTATGAGGCTAAAGGTAGCAATATTTTCAAAATCAGGATTCACTTTCAAACTAAAATTGTCAAAATCGCATTTGTTGGACTTGCATGTAATATACGAGTACTCAATTTAATAATTTCTCTAGCTAAAATTGTCAGAGTTATACTATTATACTGGTGAATCATTATTATAGCATTATATAATACTGGTGAATCATTATAGTATCATACTATAATTTCGTGACAATTTTGGTTATAAATAAATTTAGACTTCACGGTTTGTTCTAGCTGATTTTTATAATTGTTCACAAAATTCCACCAATTTTTTATGATTTTTGGCAATTTACATAATACTATAAATATCAAAATTTAACACTGCAAGAAGAAGAAGAGCCGTGTCTCCTTGAAACATAGATTACATATTATATTATATAGAATTGAATAGAATAATAAAACGTGAATTTTTAAAAATATGCTATAAGTTAGTAATAAAATTAGAAGCAAGAGGTGGGGCTCATTTACACAGTTTTCTGACTTGTAACATGTGCAGTGGGGCTATTAAACTTCTTTAAATAAAGTAAATTTTAAGCCAAAGTTTCCACTCAAATTAGATCTCTGTCATTTCCATTGTGCCCCAATTTCTACTATCATTTTCTTTTAGTTATCAATATTTAATTTGATCTACGTACGTATGCAGTGACAATACATAAGTAACAATGTAACATATCACCAATCCATAAATAAATAGTAGTACTAATATAAAACACATTAACCACAAGATTTTGTTGATTGATCTCATCAGAGTAACAAACCATCTAATTCATCTCCCCATTATCATTATTAACAAGAGATAATCATATTATTTGATTAATAAATACTATATCAGTCTCTAAAATCATTTTATTATGCGATTTTTGTCTTGTAAAGTGTGACTTTGCATAGATAGTAGTATAATGAAACAAGTGAAAGAAAGAATATCCACTTAACATTAAATCAATGTTTTTACACTCTAGTATTTTCGCAATTGACGTTTCTTTGAATCGGATCCTCTCCAAATTTAATATTTTTTACAATCAAACCACGTAAATCAATGTTTCTTCAGCTTTTTCTCATATGACGATTGAACTGTGGTTGATTATAAGATTGGATCATAACAAATTTATAGCGGTTAGAAAGTATTCATGAACTCATATTGGTTTATGCGTTTCTCATTTATTGAAAAAAAAAAGATAGTTTTATTATATAGAAAGGATCTGAGTTGTTATATATACCTCCCTTCACATAACATCACTATTTTCTCCACACTCCCTTTTTTCACTTTCCCATCCTACCCCTCTCCTTTCCTCCTCTCCCCGCGTTTCCTTACCCAAATCCACCCTTTCCCCAAGCCCATTTTCGTCAAGTCACCACAAAACCTTCCGCGGCAGCCATGGACATCGGCTTCATGGAATTGATGCAAAACCACCCGATTCGCCGCCGCCTTCGACGACGACGACAGCGACAACACTATCAACAACAACACCGATGACTTTGAAAACTTCGACGTCCAATCGTACCAAGATCCGCTCGCCGCCGGCGGCGGCGGCGTTCCCTCCGCCGCCGAGCTCTGTGGCGGCGATGAGGAGATGATATTCCGGATCGCGGCGATGCAGCCGGTCCACGTGGACCCGGAGTCGGTGAAGCGGCCGAGGAGGAAGAACGTGAGGATCTCGACGGACCCGCAGAGCGTGGCGGCGCGCCACCGCCGCGAGAGGATAAGCGAGCGGATCCGGATCCTGCAGCGGCTGGTGCCCGGCGGGACGAAGATGGACACGGCCTCGATGCTCGACGAGGCCATCCACTACGTCAAGTTCTTGAAGAGCCAGGTGCAGTCGCTTGAGCGGGTCGCTCCGCCCGCCCCGGCCCGAGGACACCGGGCTCGGGTTCCCCGTGGCGATGTCGAGCGGGAGCTATTATCCGGCGGCGGCGGAGGGTACCGTTGATAGGGGGATTGGATATGGTGTTGATTAATATTTGATGATAAAATTTGATTTGATTAAAGTGGTTAATTGGTTGATTATATATGAGTTTATGAAAAGGGAAGAGTGGATGATGTGTATAATTATGATTGGCTAATCATGTCATGCATGCTTTTCTAAATAGAATAACATGTTTCAATATAACCATAATCTTTATATTATCTCTCTGTCTCACACACACAGAGACACACACACTGGATAGATTTAATTCATTTGTCCAGTTAATCCATCAGATGAAAAATGCATGTGGGCTAGCATCTATCCATGATTTTTATCTTAAAGTCCATCTTACATTATTGTGTTATCTTAACATGTATATCAAACTAAGAACCATTCTTAATTATTTGCGTGCTATATTTGTTGAATATGAATGATTACGTAAGTAGAAGTATACCTAATCAATCATCGATGAAGTAGAAGGCTTGTTCGATTTACAAAGTGTCTTGTACAAAATGTAGAGAGAAAGGTAGGATGAATCTTATTTGCTACATTTCAAAGTTAAAAGTTATGAATATATTCAACTATTAGTCACATGTTGGACCAACACACATATGTATGTGAATAACATGATGATATTTATTAATTATCATGTTGTACATGGTAATTTTACTAGACTTATAATCATCAAATCAATTGCAAGTAATTTAGTTAGTGATTGGATATATGTAAATGGTAAATGGAACCATCTAGCTAGAACTATATTTACACTTCACATATGTATACACTCACTTTCATGTGAACTTATAAATGCAAAATTTCCCAATTTGTAAAAACTTAATAAGAAACCAAAAAAATCATAGCAAGAAAAACCGTTATGAAATTGTAATTTATATGTAAGTAAAATAGGGGCCAATTTGGTAGGGGAATTTCGAATTTTCGATGGCATAAAATGTCATGTAGCAAAAATGATGCCCCATAAATAAGAAACTAGTAGGCCCATTTTAAAATATAAATGTATCAATTCCAAGGGGCAAAGGGTCACCCTCTTGGTGCAGAAAACATCATTTCATGAAGCACTATATAATTACGAAAAAGATTTGAGGATTTTTCAAATTGAGGTCCCTCCAAGTCCAACATTAATTAGGTAGCTCCCTCGTGATTCGTAAATTTCGGATTTTTGTGTTGCAGATGATATATTTTTTTAAATAAAATAATCTAGTTGTATTTTTTTGTACTTTTTAATTTGACCGGTGAATGAGTTGTAAAATAAATGACCTTGAAACCGGGACAAGCATAAAAGAAAGGTGATATATACAGTAAATGGAAAATTAATGAAATAGTTTTAATCATTTTAGATCATTTTAAAATACACGTAAGGAGATGATCCAAATAAAAATGCATCTATATCCAAAAATACAACCCAAATTTTGGCCATAAAATTAGGTGATCTAATGATCATTATAATCAATTTTAATTCATTTTACAAAATCTGGATTTGATGTCATTTTTAGTTCATTTTAGGTCATCTATTATTAAAATGACCTAAAAATACACTAATAATAACCTACATGACCTCCGTATGATTTCGTTCTACATTTTTGTATTAAGATCTAGTTTTGCATAGTAGTTAAATACTTACCAAGTTGTCAACAAAACATAGTATAGGAAAGAAGAGAATAAAAAAAAATATTATATTAGAAGCAAATAAATCTTCTAATATGAAGTACTCCCTCCATCCCATATAATTTTACACACTTTGACTAGGCACGAGTTTTAAGAAATGTAATGAAAAGTGAGTTGAAATAGTAGGTGGGATGTGGGTCCTACTTTTAATGTAGTTTTATAATAAAATGTGAGTAGGAATGAGTTAGTGGAATATGTGGTCCACTATCAAAAATATTAAAAGTGAAATGTGTAAAATTATGTGGGACGATCCAAAATGGAATATTGGGTAAAATTATGTGGACGGAGGGAGTATATTTTTTTATAACCAACCAACTGAATTTGTTGGTCTCAACGCAAACCCAAATTACATTTACAGCTGCATACCCAGTAGCAGAAAATGATGAATAATTATTTGTACCTAATATATTAAAAGAAACTGACAATAGAATTAATTTTAATTTTCGAATGTTCTTTTCCAAAGTACAGAAATAAGATTATTCAATCCCAATCAAACCTGGTGATCTAGCTATAACCACATTAGTCACTATTATTTTATTTTACTTTATTTATTAAAGCTTTTAGTATGTATTTATTTATTGATGCATATGATTTGATTGTATTATATAATTCGTGATATGTTAAATGCGATAGCACGAGAAGTCCACGTGAATAATCCATAATGAAATTGCTTTGCCATGTGAATCCCATCTACGTGGTTATTCATTTCTTCCCACATCAGATTGGATTAGTATTTTATTAATCATTCTATTATTTTGAGTTTAATTATTGGACTATGTAATTATCAAAAGGAAAGCGTACTCAACATGTTAGGTTTGAAATTAGGTACTCTAGTCTCTTGATTTTACAAAAGTAGAAAAATATCACACTGAGCTATTATGTCTGGTAGTAGTATATGACTCGGGGAGAAGTGAGACACAAGTTTATAGAACTAATTAACAAAATAAACGCAACTATAAGGTTTCCAATGTGGAATTACATGTTGGATATTTTAGTGTAATTGGATTAACTTGATTGATCAGTATTATCATAATGATACATCATATAAGTATAGAAGTGCGGAGTGCACGCTTATTCGAATTCATTATGATGGACGAGAATCACGAGAACAACGCCCCACTGTCGCCAGATCGAGGCGGCAGCCTGCTAGAGATCAGAAATTCATCCTAAAATATAATTTCGAAAGTCAAAGGACTAGTTTGAAATCTTTGAAAAAGCAGTTATTTTCGGTTTCACATTAAACCAGAGATCATGACTAGTTAAATGCTTAAATCAAATCATTCTTTTGGTTACGTATTCTTTCTCGAGATATCAACATATAAAAGTTCTGATTTCTTTGAATTGTATCCGAACAAATATTTTGGTAGAACCACGAAATTGATTTGATCGAAAGTTATTTCATCACGACTTTCGATTATCCGTTTTGTTCGAGTATTTTGAATCTCCGACATTACATGCATTAGAAAGTTAAACAACAAAAAAGATGATACGGTTCATCTTTTTCGAGATATTTGTAAAACAGTTATTTTCGGTTTCCCCATCAACAAGCACTTGGTTCATCTTCTTAAATCTGATCAATTCTTTTTGGTTTAATGTTAAATTTAATTAGTTATAAGATATTTGTTTCAATTTAATTAGTTATAGAGATGTCAATTTTGTTCGAAACCAATGAATAAGTTTATTGATCAATAAAAAAGTACTAGTTAAAGAATGATAATTTATTACCAAAATAATAATAATAATAATAATGACAAATCAAAAAATTGCCAGCATCTTCCTTATTATAGTGTGTGTTGTGCATCTCTTTATTTTGATGGGATAATTCTACTACATGATGCACGGACCTTTCCCAGATACAGTGCATTCTTTCATATAACATCATACATATACATGTACTTTTAAATTTCTCATCTTTCTCTTGAGTTCAATGTAGCAGGGAGCAATTTTATCTTTATAAAAAATAATGGAAACTGTCCTCTTCTTGGATTTCAATCTCTTCTGTATTTCATATACATAAAGATAAAGATATATTTGTATATTATCCACCGTCCGAGTGCATATATTATATAAATAGAGAGATAGAGAAAAAGTTATTTTTTTCATTTTTTGGGGTGTAGATCAGTAGATGGTGTTAATTTGTTTAACTAATGTTATATAAACATTGTTATTCGTTGTTGGATTCCTTGCCTTAATTTTTCCTAATACGTATCAAATGTGAAATTTAAAATACATGATAAATGTTGATGGTGATAAAAAATTATTCATAAATTATATTTAATTTTCTTATTCTATTCCATCAATATATACCGTCCATTTTATTTGCTTCTTTTGCTTTCTTTTTACGAAGTGGTCAAGATAAGGTTTTGAAATGGGGATTAAATATCGTTAAATAGTGTGAACTAATATTTATAGATAGTTAAAATTATAATTGACCACTAATTTATAGTTAAATCTGAATCAAAGAGATATAAATGCTAGTAGTATAATTTAAGTCAAATTTATACTCCTCCGTCAAGAGATTGTCCAGTTATTTTTCCTCGTTTTCAAAAATAATAATAAATAGATAAAGTTGAAAAAGAGTAAAATAAGAGAAAGAATAACGTAGGTAAGAGTCTCCTCTACATTATTCTTTCTTTTACTTACTCACTACTTTAACCATTTATTATTATTTTTGCAAAACGAGTGTGAAAAAGGAAATGGGACAATCTTTTTGGGACGGAGGGAGTACTTAATTAACTATTTGCGATTTGGCCTCTTATTTTCAAATTCACGGCATACAAAATACTAATACTAACATTTAAAAATTTTAGTTAAATTTAATTTGGTCGAATTAAATTGGAAATGTAATTTAAATAATACCAATATCAACCAATTTGCAAATCAAAAGTAAATTTTTGTTGAGAAAGCAAATACTACTTCTTTTTATATAAGTTCTTATTTAAATATTTTAGAGTACTTCCAAAAAACACACATACTACTATGAAAATTTCACATAGCATGTAATGTTAGCTGTTACTGAATTTACTGCGATGCTTCTTCTATTGCAAATTGTTGAATTTAGAAAGAAAGGAATAAGTTTGCTTCTCATTGGGCTTGACTTGTAAGCTTCTTCATAGTTTATTAATTCTAACTTCAAGCCCAGCAGCCCAATTTATATTTTAGTTAAGTTTCAAAATCTTTACATATCTTAAACAATTTTCATCAACAAAAGCTTGAATTCTGTATAAACAAAGCTGTAGGAGCCGGCAAGAGACTGAGACGAGACAACGGAGCATAGGCGACGCCGGTGAGGTAAGCTTTGGCCTTCGTGGTTTATTTAATTTTCGTGATTTTATCTGTATTTATGGCTTTTTTATGAATATTTTTTATTCAAATTGTGTAAGAGTATTTGTTGTTAAACAGAGGGGGAATTTGCTGGAAAAAATAACCCAATTGGTGTCTACTCAATCTCGTATTTTTGAAAACTAGACTTGACATTTTTCTCAACTTTCTCAATGCGAGCATAACTAGCAGGCTGTCACGGTCTCTAGTGACATTTTTATTAATCTTACTTAGTTTTAGTTCTTTTTATTTTATAAAACGTATTTTTTTATATTTTTTTGAAGCAGCGTGTAAAATATAGTCGATAAACTTAGATTGACGAATGGAGTAGATGAATTGCAATTTATCATAAACACAATGGAGGAAATCCACTCTAAGAAATGATATATTCCACAATTCACTTCAATATGTAAACAAGATTTTATATTTTATTGAGAGTATCACCTATATTTCTCTCTGTGAAATGAACTTCTCAAAAATAGCAGCATCATTCCTATTATATATGAAATCATCCGAAGTACAAGCACACAACAAGAATCTTGCTACAAATACTGTAAAAAATCTAAGCAACACAGAAATTCATCCACAAATTGTAATACACTTGCACTCGAACCTGTACTTGCTTCGCCCCCTGCCTCTGTGCCAACATTTCAAAGTTGATCCAACACTAGGAAAAATTAAGAAAATAAACAAGAATATGAGCTAGCTTTATTTTATAGTAATAAGAATAAGGAAATAAAGAAGAATACAATGAAATATGATCACTCACCTACTTCATATACTTTCCCCAAAGCTATTTCTGGTACATCTTCTTCACCTTCATTAAAGATGTCAATTGAAGACAAAGTATTAAAACCATAGTCTAGCTCGATTTGTTTTAAAAAAAATAGTAGTTGAGTTACTTTGAAGAAATATTGATGCTGCGAACATGGGCAATCTTGTGCCAATCCTCTCCACTTCCTCTCTGACAACGCCTTTCCAGGTGTGGGCAACCACGGACTGTTAGCCGTTTCAGATTTGGCAGAGCTGGAATCGATACAACCTTTGGGCAGTCTACAACAACGAGTCTAGTAAGAGATGGTAGCTGATCTGGGAGTGATTCCAGCTCAGGAAGATCCTCTAGGTGTAGATTAGTGAGGTGCTCAATGGCTTGAGACAAGCTCGTCATCTTGGGAAGATCATATAGCGTGAGGAACTTCAGGCTACGGAGATGTTTAATATCCTGTGGCAACTCTAGTAATTCTGGGCAGTTCCATATGGCGAGGTCCTCCAAAGAACTAAGGTGCCGCAACATCCCTTGTGTTAAACATCTCATTATCTCACAATTGTTTAAACATAAACGTTTAAGCTCTTTTAAGACTTGCAGACCTTCTGTTGTCACAGAGATCTCTTTCGCTTTATGAATTACCAATGTTCGGAGCTTACTCAATTTTGCCAGCATTTCTATCGGGAAACATGCTAGGCTCTCCTCAATTTCAATCCACCGATTTCTAGGAATGCCGTGCTCAGATAATAAACCCAAAGTTGAGCTATGGCATGCTAGTCTCTCCAACTTTTGGAGGGATGAGAGTGGTGGCAGTATTAATAAAGAGCAGCGCTCAATCCATAGAGCTTCGAGATTTGGGAATGCTTCTTTACTACTCTCTTGCTTATTTGATAGTCCCTTCAAATTCGGGAAATCAACTAAATGCAGATATTTCAAAGCCACAAACAGTATCTTTACTGGGTGTCCACTCCCAACTTCTTCTTCTTCAATAATATACTCCACCCCATATTCGTTAAAAACAGATTCTTAAGATGGGGCAACTCTCCCAGTTTTGGAAAACGCTTAATATTTTCACAATCAATTATACTAATCTCAAGTTGGTTACCTCTCTTGTGACCCAAGACAAACATGCTCAATGTTTTTAGGCCGTTCAATTCTCTCATTTTAGATGGCATCTCACGCAATGACTTGCAGCCCCACAAACATAGATGCTGGAGATTACGTAAGGATGTGAGCTTCTTAGGCATAGCCACAAGTCTATCACAGTAATCCAAGTTGAGGGTTTGCAAATTCCAAAGAGTACATAATGAGTTAGGGAGAGTGCGAATTTCAGAACGAGACAAATTCAAGTATCGCAAATGTTTAAGATTGCTGATGGAAGGAGGCAAATATTTTATTGCTTTGCCCATTGCATCTAATACTCTTAAACTTTTGAGCTCCAAGATGGAAGTAATGTTCATATCTTGCTGAAAGGTTTTAGGAAACAAGGCAGTTTTTTGTTGCAAATTTACCTCTCGGATAGTTGATGTACTTGCGAGATTTCTTTCACTTTGTAATGCGGGGACTTTGTTCTCCATTATTGATTCTGCCAGGTCGTGAACAAGATCATGCATACCAATATCGTTATTCTCATTAGCTTGTAGAAGCGATCTGAGAAGCAGCTCATCACATATTTCATTCCCAACATCTTCCACTTGTAGAGTCCACTTTGATGAAATGTAGCCATGAGCCATCCATAGACGGATCAGTTCTTCCTTTCCAATGTAATGGTCCTTAGGAAAGGATGCAAAATAAGCAAAGCATTGCCTAAGTTCCACTGGAACATGATAATAACTCAATCTCAAAGCCGGCATCATCGAACTCTCTTCTCCCGACAACTTCCATATGCCACTGTCTCTCACATGTATCCACTCCTCTTCTCTCCTTTTAAATCGTAGGATTCCTCCAAGCGTCGTAGCAGCAAGGGGCACTCCAGCACATTTCTTCACAATATGTTTCCCAGTTATTTCCAGCTGGGGAGGAACCTCTTCATCTGGTCCAAGGCCGCTGCTGCAGCAGCGCCCAGCAGTACTCATCCGACAGCCCCTCAAGACAATGACATGGAAGTGTTGTCATTATATCAGCAACCTTCTTCTGGCGTGTGGTGACGACAACCGACGAACCGGCTGAGCCACATGATAAAACATCTCTCAACTCAAACCATTTATCCTGGTGGTCATTCCAAACATCATCCATCACAATCAAATATCTTTTTCGCTCAACAATTCCCAGAAGCGACGTTCAATAGCATCCAAGTGCTGCAGATCCGTTGCTTTTCCACTCCCCGTGGCAGATTCAATCATGGCCTTCACCAAAGTTTTCATTTCAAAGTTATTAGAAACACAAACCCAAATCCTTACATCGAAGTGTTGTTCCACTTGCGGATCGTTGAAGACTAGTCGAGCGAGAGTGGTCTTGCCAAGTCCGCCAATACCGATGATTGGCAGCACAGACATCTCCTGTTTATCCTTCACATCATTCACCAACATCTTCACAATCTTGTCTTTATCTTCTTCCCTGCCAAGAATCTTATCAGACTCGTTCAACAGGGAAGCCGTCTCGCGCGACACAAGAGATACTTCTCTTGGCCTATGAACAGGCATCTCGCGCAAATGAAACTTAGTGCGCTCCGCAGCAATGGCCTCCACTTTCTCGTTGACTTGCTTCATTCTCCTTGCGATTTTGTGGCGAAACAAAATTTTCTTGAGGCTGCAGCGACTGTATTTTGAATGAGAGTGGTCGAGTTTGGAGACTTCAGTGTTGCACTCATCCAATACGTCATCAATCACATACACAATATCGTTGAGCTTCTGCAGCCAATTTTGAATTGGCTTGCTCTCGATTTGCTTGTCTTCGGCATCCTCCAATACAGCTTGGATGGTGGTGAGAGTGCTGCAGAGCTTCTTCATCACCTCGTCGACGCCCAAGATCAGTCCGATCTCCCGGTTGATAAGAGAGATCAGTTTGTCCAGAACGAGTTGAAGAAATGCCTCAGCCATTATGGAACAACAACAACTAAGGATTCTTTTTTCTGATAAGCAAAGCAGATATGAGAAGGATGAATGCCAGAGGATGATGGTATATTGGTATGTAAGTATTGTTAGTTTGTATTTCCAAGAGTTGAATAATGTGCCACCTTTCCTTGTCTTTTGTTCAATAATTCAAATGTTAGGAATGGAATAGTTACATGTAAATTAGACGGTTTGTCCATATGTTAATCAAGATTAAATTGTTTAATGGTTTGATGATAACATCCACTTCACCCTCTCAATACTTTTTCACCCTACTAAACATTTCGAACCACTTGCTAAGACCCCTTTTCATTGTCTATTTCATTTTGATGAGTGTAAATTTACATCTCATTTAATTTATATAGTAGGAGGAATAATTTACCCTTAATTCTGAAGTATAATATCTATAAACATAAACCAAACTCTTGGGTGTTTGGAAGGTTGATTTTGTGGATGCAACGAGCAAACGAGACAAGTGGATTTTACGTGGTTCGGCCGTAATGATCTACTTCCACGAATGAAACAGAGATTCAGTATTATTCCAAGAATGCAATGTACAAGATGATGTGTTAGTTACAGAGACTACAACTCCCTGATGCTCCAACGGCCATATCAGTTTGTAACTGACCTGGCCAGTAATCCAGTGACTTGGCCTACTGGACCAGCTGCTAGAATTTAAAGGGAGTTGTAAATTTGTATAAAAGTTGAGGAAAGGGCCATCTTGCATTGTCTTTTGTTCCATAATTCAAATGTTAGCAATGGAATAATTTGATGCATATTAGACGGTTTGTCCATATGAAAATCAAGATTGAATTGTTTATTGGTTTGATGATAAGATCCACTTCACCTTATTAGTACTTTCTCATTGATACTATGATCCACTAAATATTTCTAACCACTCACTGGGACCACTATGCATTGCCTATTTTCTAAAGTGTAACTATCAAGTCTTTATTCTCTCTCGACTCAACATGTGGATTTCATTTAGTTTGTGGTAATTTATTATTTTTTTTTGTTTTTTCTTTTGGCTGTTACAGTTTTATTAAGAAAAAGAACCTTGTCTATAGAGGCCAGAACTGGTGGGAACAACAACAACATAATAGAACATTCCTCTGATGCTGCCTGCTTTTCAATGTTGGCGACCTTAAGAGCCATGGAAACAATTCAAAGATGTAGAATCCGGAATGATATAAACTAATACTCAATGTCAATACGACTTTGCTGGTATCTCTTTCTCGCGCGAGCTCTTCCCCTTTCTCGTCACACTAGCCAAAGGCAATAGCTGAGGTTGACAACAGAAGATGATGGCACACCAAACTCGTAGTAAACACCATAACAGCAATACATCAGCTAAGATCTTCCGAAAATCAGAAACACTTAGTTGTGAAGTATATACACATCAGAAACATCAAACATGAATATTCTTGCCATGCCATATCTTGTCTACAAAATGGCATCAACACTTAGTCACACTAGCCAAAGGCAATAAGCTAAGGTCGACAATGAAATAGGATGACACATCAACATCATAGTAAAGACTATGATATATTGGGAAGCAACTTAAACACTTTCAGAATTCTCATCAAACGACAATAAACTCCGAAATTTCAGCTTACTAGTCGAAAAGTTCCAACTTCATCGCCTAACTAACGTGCCAAAGAGACATAAGTATACATCTGTATTGGCTCGGAAAGAGAGGGGAAGGCCCAAATCATTCATTTCTGTGGCTAGCTCAACATCTACCTCTTCGGGCACCGAACAGAGTCCTGAACATCATCAAACATCAAACAATCATTCTCCAACACCAATATCAGATACATTACAAAAAACAATTCTAAGACACTTGCATTTGACAATGCACACTCAAAGATGTACTACTTCGCCCACTGCCACAATGCCAACTTTTCAAAGTTCCTCCAACACTATGAAAAATAAAGAAATAAACAAGAACACGAGTTAGTAAATTGTATGTAAATAACAAATAAAGAAGAATACATTGAAATACAACTACTAACCATCCTTGTAATCTTTCTCCAATGCTGTTTCTGGTACATCTTCTTAATCTTGAAGAATGATTCCACTTGAACACAAATTACTAAATCATAGTTAAGATCGATTTTTTTACATAAAATCAACTAAAATAGCTGAGTTAAATTGGAAAAACAATGATTCTGCGAACGTGGGAAATCTTGTGCCAATCCTCTCCACTCCCTAGCTGACATCTCCTTTCCAGTTGTGGGCATCCAATGACTGATAGCACTTTCAGATTTGGCAGATCAGAAATCGATACAACCTTTGGGCAGCTCGTAACATCGAGTGAAGAGAGATGGTGGCTGATCTGGAAGTGATTCCAGGTTAGGGAAGATCTGCAAGGTATAGAGAAGTGAGGTGCTGAAAGGCTTGAGGCAAGCGCGTGATCTTGGGAAGATCCAGTGTAACTGGAGGAACTTAAGATTATGGAGATGTTTAATATCCTCAGGCAACTCTAGTATTTCTGGGCACGTTATTATGGTGAGGTCCTCCAAAGCAGTAAGGTGCCGCAACATCCTTTCTGGTAAACATCTCATTGTCTGACAACTCTCTGGCCATAAACTTATAAGCTCTTTTAAGGCTTCCAGACCTTCTCTTGTCAAAGAGATCTCTTTTGCATTCTCAATTGTCAATGACCGCAACTTACTAAACTTTTTCAGCGCTTCTATTGGGAAACAAGTCAGGTTCTCTTCAACCTCGATTGACAGCTTACTAGGAATGTCGTGCTCAGATAATAAAGCCAAGTCTGAGCTTCTACATCCTAGATACTTCAACTTTTCAAGGGACGAGATTGATGGAAATACAAATGAAGAGCAACGCTTGATACTTAGGCATTCCAGATTTGGGAATGCTTCTTTACTACTCTGTTGCTCTTTTGATAGTCCCTTAAGATTTGGGAGATCAGTTAAAACAGTTGTTTCAGAGCCACGAACTGTATCGGTACTGGGTGCCCACTCCCAACTTCTTCTTCTTCAATAATATACTCCACCCCCATATTCGTTAAAAACAGATTCTCAAGATGGGGCAACTCTCCCAGTTTTGGAAAATGCCTAATATTTTCACAATCAGTTATATTAATCTCAACTATTTTTCTCTGCGTTGAGTTTTCCATCCAACGTGGAAGATATCTACCACTGAAGCCTTGTATATAAAGACGTTCAAGATTGGGGTGAGGTTCAAGTGCTTCCAAGACCCTTTCATCAACTTCCTCGACTAGCTTGGATAAAGCATTTCTTTCCCACGACAATCTCAAATTACGAAGATTGTTTTTCTCAGCAATCTTTGCTTTCTTAGCATCCATATGGTCTTTTACTCTCTCCAGATGCCTAATCTGAAGCCTTCCACTGATGTTCAAGCATTCCAGTTCCTCAAGTTGGTTACCTCTCTTGTGACCCACGACAAACATGCTCAATGTTTTTAGGCCGTTCAATTCTCTCATTTTAGATGGCATCTCACGCAATGACTTGCAGCCCCACAAACATAGATGTCGAAGATTACGTAAGGATGTGAGCTTCTTAGGTAAAGCCTCAAGCCTAACACAGTCATCCAAGTTGAGGATTTGCAAGTTCCAAAGAGTACATAACGAGTTGGGGAGAGCTTGCATTTCAGAATTAGACAAATCCAAGGATCACAAATGTTTAAGATTACCGATGGAAGGAGGCAATCTTGTATTGTGCTACGAGGGGCATTTAACACTCTTAAACTTGTCGAAAAGTAAAATGCGGAAAATAAAATACTATTGCTGAAAGTAAAAGACGGGGAGAACTTTAAAGACTACATTGTGAATGACTTGGGTTAAATTCTCTCAATGGTTACACAACCTTTCATAGGCACTAATTCTAGCTATACATGGAAAATATATTCTAATTATACTAATTTCCTTTTCATTTGATTTTCCATAATCTTTAATTGATTTCCTTCTTTATTCTTGCCATAACTTCATCTCATGCCTTCTTGTTCTCCAATTTATTAATTTCCTCATTCCAACACTCCCCTCAAGTTGAGTATCGAGTTTTTCGACACTTAACTTGCACGATCTTTAGTTTGATAAATAGTTTATACTCGTATTTAAGAGTTCTTCAATTTCCATTACAGTTTATGCTCGTATCATAGAGCTTCTTCAATTTTTCTTCATTGAAAGTTTAGGCTCTTATCAAGGAGCTCTTCATTTATCATTGAAAGTTTAGACTCGTTTTTAAGGAGTTCTTCAATTTTCTGTTGACGGTTTTAACTCGTGTCAAAGAGCTCTTCAATTTTTTGTTGGCAGTTTTAACTCGTGTCAAGGAGCTAGTCTAAACAGTTTTAACTCATGTTCGGGAGCTTGTTTAAACAGTTTTTACTCATATTTAGGAGCTATTTTAGATAGTTTTAGCTCGTATCTAGGAGCCATCTTTGACAGTTTTAACTCATATCAAGGAGCCATCTTAGATAGTTTTAGCTCGTATCTAGGAGCCATCAGACAGTTTTGACTCATGTCGATGAGCTAATTCAGACAGTTTTTGCTCGTATCTAGGAGCCATCTATGGACTATTCTCGGTCCATTCCAACTCAAACTATGAGCTCATTATTTTCATTTCTTTTTTTTTTTTTTCCTTCTTGAGCCTAATAACCATTGGGCCCAAATTTACTTCTCTAAAAATGAAGACGTGAAACTATCAGTCTCCTTTATGTTTCTTCATGGGTCTTTTCCCGATGACATCCCATTCCCACCAACTCTTCACAGTGGTTGTGTGGCGACACAATCTCTCTACCCCTCGCCGCGCAGACGTTGGCTGCTCCACCTTCGTCCTCGGCAAGTTTCTCCTTGATCGGAGATTGACTCATTTGGCAGTGGTTATATCTCCCCTCGGCCAAACGCTTCATCCATTGTAACGTGTGTTCATAGCCTCTCACGGCTGCCACCTCTTCGGAAGTAGATTCTCCTTTCTCGGTTGCTTCTATTTCTGCCCGAAGCTATCTTCTCTGACATAGGCGCTGCTCCAATCATCTCGAATAATTATCCGGTTGGGGCTAACCTCTCCCCCTTGGCCGGATAATTCTTCGTCTGCTTTGTCTTCTTACTCGAATGTCCTGCTGTTAGTCATGGCAAGCTTCTCGCGGGCCATTCCGGCAGCACTTTCTTATGCCAGATCTGATTGTTTGGACGAAAACTTCCTCTCCCCCTCGGCCAAACAAACTGTGAACTCCTTCTTTCTTTACTGTTGCTGCTTTCTCTTCGGCTGTAGTCAGCCTTCTTCTCCGGGCGTGGTTGCTCACGTTTGGCCACTGGCCTTTTATCTTCTCACCTCGATGAATTTTCCGACTGGGATTGTTCTTTCCCCCTCAGCCAGAGAATTCACGACTCTATTCGTTCTCTTTCAATTCTCAAGTTCTATCCAAAAGCTAATCTTCAAATTAATAAAATAGCCAACCTCATGTCCAAGTTTTACTCCCAATTCTTGAGAAATTAAAATCCAAAAATTGGAGTCTAATAACTAAACAATAAGGGCTCGTTTGGTAGCTATGTCATGTTTCGACTAGACACGATACCATTATGATAGTAATCATAGTTTCGATTAGTCAATTTAAACATATTGGGTGTTTGGTAGATTAAGATAATTGTGAGTTATCTTATTGTAGTGTTTGGTACAATAAGTCACAAGTAAGGATTAAAATTATGATTGTCAAAATTATCCTCATTAGTTTAAGTTAATTACTAAACTATCATCATTTTACCCTAATTATTCCTATAAAATCGTTTTGTTTAAAATTAACATCTTTTCAAGCTAAACTCCTTACAAAAATTAGCATTTTTATATCAAAAAACTTATATTTATTTTGGTATTCTATTTTTGTGAGCATTAATAATTTTGGACAAATTTTATGAATAATCAATTATTATTTTGGACAAATTCTATATGAAAATATTTTATCAAGTACCAAATTTTATATGTTCAATTTTTTTGAAGTTTAAAGCGTTTGTGGATTGAACAACATCGTATATTTATGTTCAAAATAAAAGCAATTGCCTTCAAGTATTACGTAATTATAAGTATAATATAATATAATGAGAATATAATACGATTTAATGTAAAGTAATATAATGAGAATATTATAATATTATATAATGTAAATAAAATAACAAAGTAATATAATTAGAACAACAAATTGACATCAACAAAATTCTTAATATGATTTAATAGGAAAATGACGTCCTTCAATACAACAACTAAGTAAAATTGATGGGTTAGAAATTTTGATGGGTAAAATTGTATTTTGCTAACTTAACTAGGCTTCCATGATAAATAACATAGGATTTTGGGTAGTTACAAATATGACTAAAACATAAGATTTTCAGTGGGCTTTGTGCGGGCCGGAAATAAAACACGAGCTACTATGTTTGGTAACATAACTACCAAACACACAAATAAACCCAGATTAATCTCTTATCTAGGCGAAACATAGCTACCAAACGGCCCCTAAGAGTAGCGTGTATCTCTTCTTACTCCTCCTTTTCCTCTTTTTTTTTTCAATTTCGCCAGAACAGCGGCATCGTGAGGTCGCCTTTCTCTCCTCGATTTCGCGATGATACAACACCGTAGTTAGCGTGGTTCGCTTCGGGCGTCGAGCGCCACCGCTCTTTCACTCAGCGGGCAAACAATTCACTGCCTTCGCCGAACCTCCTCGCCGCTGGCGCCGCTGCAACGCCTCTCACCGTCTATGTTCCTTCCGCAGCGCTGCTGTCGCTCAATCTCGCTTTTGCCTCGCCATGGTCGGGCTTCGCCGCCGATGTCTGTTCGAAATTCAACCGCGGAGAACTCAATATCGTTGGCTCCGTCCAGCCAAGCGCCACCATCGTTTACAGCGCCGCTCCCAGCCATAGAGGCGGTCGCTGCCGCTGCTTGTGACGCCATTTCCATCGGGAGATACATCTGGTCATGTTCATGTAATTAGGGAAACTTAATAAATTGTTATAATCATTTTTTGTGATGCAAAGTTGGTCCGTGACTGCATTACTTACCCAAATGAATAGCAACTTGTTTCTGTTTGCACTCCCATCAGTAATATTGGTTAAAGCACCTTCTATGTTATGCCTGAGCAATCATGCATTCAAAATCATAAAACATTTTTCATAAATAACTAAACATGAATGGAAAAGAAAGAAATAAATGAAGATCAGAATTACTCTCTTGCAGAAGTCCACAGAGTAACCTCAAAGCGTTCAAAGCAGAACTTGAGTAAATCAGTGCAAAATGACCTCTTAAAAACTGTGACATGAAAATACAAAATCAAGAAAAAAGAAGATAATATCATAGAAAATATCAAAAGTGAGGAATAATACTGAGTAAAATTAGCAGAAATCGAATTCAGAAGAAAACAAATCCAGATCTGTTTTAATACACTAAAATCGAAGCAATATACTTAAAATTTGAATCAATTTCTTAACCTGAAGAAGTCGCTTCAACGACCGCCGATTTGGAATGCTTTTTTCTGGCTACAATTGGTGCTTCAACTTCAACTATTTCTTCGATCCTCATTTTTGGAAATTAATTGATGTAGAAAACTTAACGAAGTCTAAGATTAGGAGATGAATTGCGACGAAGGGAAGAGAAGATGCAGAATTGTAGAAGAAATTTGGGAGAGAACTCAGAGAAATGTTCGAGAGTTTTGCGGTGTGTTTTGAATACAGCTGAAACATTTTAGAACTGAAATGACAAAAATACCCCCCTGTTGACATAAACCAGACGTTGTTGACATCGCGCGAAGATTGTGAATGGGTGGCTGAGATTGCATCTCAATTCTCAATTAGGCCCAAAAATCTCAACCTAACAGGACCCTATATAATAATTTACACTCGAGAAATTTGGCTATAATCTTATAAAAATAAGAATCAATTATTTCAGAAGTACTATAATAATACATCATAAACATCAAAACTTCATATTCTCTTCTATAAACAGAGTAACTCCGGATAAGTGATGTACATATGCTAAGACTTGGCAGAAACAGGCATATAAGGACATTTCTACTTATGTAAATTATCAACCGAGTTTAAGGTGAGTATGAAAATTTGATCGACCTTTGCATTTACCGCGGCATGTATGCTCCAACACAAAAATTTAGACAAAATCTATTCGCGTAATTCTCACATGTATCATGCTCATAACTTGAATTAATCATGCTTTAAGAATATTGAAACCTAAAACATGCTTTTCTACGGAGCGAGAAAAATACCTAATTAATTCTCCAAAGAATTGAAGATGGCTACCTGCTTGTCCATGTGACGCTTTGAATACTAGACCACAAATCTTCTCTCCGGTTCCCGAACTGTACTCCAATATCAGTGTGGGCTGATCCTACTAGAATACTAGGACTTAAATAAAGAAGACAGAAGAAACCCTTTTGGGAAAAGGTGAAGAATTCGAAATCTCCTTCAGCTGCAGAATTTCGAAATTTTCAAAAATTTTAGGAATAAAAATTGTGATCATTTTGTCTCCTTTATTCTCCTATTTATATTAAGTTCCTTTTGGGCCCAGACAGGGATCTATGGAAGGTTTTGGATATGGGCTTATCCAATTTACTTTTTACTAATTAAATTGAACCCACAATTTAATATAAGTTATAATTGGAATATTACGAGCACCCGCTACAGAAGTAATATTGAACTCTCCCCATCCAAATCCGAAATTACAAGTAATCCGGGTTTCCGTTTAACTTTCATTTCCCGCGCTTAAGATAAAAATGTCCATTAATTAATTAATGTCTGCTATGGACTTAATTAATTAACTTCTTATTAATTCCAAGAGTGGACTTAGCATGAAACGCTTATTTATTATTCATAGAGTAATCAAACTCCAACTAGCTAGGTTCCGAATAATAAAACCTTGTTTCGCGCTCCTCTTGAGGACATTATCAAACGAGACTCACCTCGCGCACGATTCAATATAATAGCAATCCTAGCACCGCTAGATATTGATCACCACTACCCAATATATTAGGATCATTGAGTTACGAAAAATCCGCACCATTTGATAAGTCAAAGTAATGCATAATCAATACCGTATGATCAATGCTAACCTACATTGATTAAGAAAAAAATATTTATCAAGACCTCGCCTTTCAGTAGATAGCATAAGGGCAAGTCTTAACTGTTAGAATCCCAGATTCAGTCCTATACCACACTAATGTCATCTTATTTTAGTAAGGCTTAGAAATATGCGGGCCGACATTGCAAACTTTCTCGATGGATAGTCAAATTCCAACTAGGTTGTGAAATTTATCTTTTTCTTTGTTTATGAACTGGACCGTGTTACCTTAAAGTGGACGGCGCCCCACAACTAGTCTACTAAAAACAAAGACTTAGACTTTGTTAAGTTAACTTATACATTTAAACATGCATCAACATCCATTAAATGTAAAACATAACAACATTATGAGAAAAATAATCTGTTTCATTAATTTGGAAAATAAAATAAGACCCCCTTTTTTATAACATTTAAAATTTATAATATTTTAGAAGTAAAATGTTTGCTACTATTTTGTGAGTGTTTTGTTTATTTTTTTTTTTGTGTTTTCATAAGATTTTAACTACCCACCCTATTTTAGCTAAGTGTGAGGAGTTTATATGTTTATATATCATTTTTTTAAATTGCCTTTTGTCAAATTAGTATACATAAAAACCAAACCCCTTTATGATACAAAGGAGAATTTTTTGGATAAAATAGTGTTTGTTATAAATGTTTGTTACTAGCCATTCCCTTTTTTCCTTTCCCCCGGAACTAGGACATTTTGAAGGGAGAGGGGGAAAACTGAAAATTTACATTATATAGGTTATTGAGCCGGCTAGTTTTTTTAAGGGTTTTGTTTAGGTCAGGAATTATTTTTTTTTTTTATGAAGGGTTAAAACTCCGCCGGGAAAGGGAGGGGGGTGGGGAGATAAACATGCCAAAACACAAACCCCCCCCTCCAAAAACCCCCTTTGGATAGATGAGCAAGTATAAGGAAAAAACAACCCCAGGAGGAACCCCTCTTAAAAATGGGAGTTAGGTAAAGGGATTTTCCCCACAAAACCCCAAAAAAAAAGGAGTGGCTAGCACAGATGTATGGGGGGACCGGGGAAAGAAACCCAAAAAGGCGGGGGGAAACCCCCCCCCCCCCCCAAAAAAAAAACCTCCCCTTGACCCCCTTTTTTTGACTATCCCCCGAAACAACCCATCACCCATCGCCCCCGGCCCTGTAGAAGGCATAACAGGAGGCAACCGCCCGGGGACATAAAAAGGAACAAGGAAAAAAAGAAAAGAAAGAAAAAGGGGAAAAAGAATTTTGGAAAAAATTTTGGTCCAAATAAAAGAAAAAAGGGGGAAAACCCAAAAAAAAATCGAAGAAAATGGTCGGAAATTGACTAAAAAAAGAGAAAGGGGGAAAAAAGGAAAAGGGTGGCGAACCCAAAGGAAGCTAGACAGTTGGAAAAAAAGCGAATTGTCCCGCCGAAAGGTCGCCGAAGTAAAGCCGATTCTCCCCATCAAAATAAATAGTTATTTTAACCTTAAGCCTTGGGAATCACCCCCCAAAAACAACAAACCAATCCCCCAAAAGCCTTAAAAGACCTTGAAAAGACGTGAGATTTTAGCCCGAAACTTTCCTTTAAAAATTTGAGAGGCCTTAACACCCCCGGAGGAATGATTTGGTGAGGAACCCAGTGTTTCCCCAGGTTTGGGTGACCCCAAAAGCAAATCGGGGGGGGAAAAAGGGGGCGGCGGGTTAAAGGCCCGCCGGCCGGATTGCACCGATCTCAAGGGAGGGAGGTTGAAAATATCCGTTCAGGGTTTTAAATTATTTATAGTGTTATGCGTTTGTGTCATTTTTTTTTTTTTTCTTTCGTAGCTTAAGTCTAGTTAGGTAGTTTTTTGGGGGAGAAACGGCTCGAATTCAACTTTTTCTTTTTATTTGTCTTCACCTTGAGGCAAAGATTAGAAGGGAAAGCTTGAAAAGTCTATTCTGCCCGTTATTTCGTTTCGTAAATTTCATGAATCCCAAAAGTTTCAAGTGTAGGGGATTGGGGGATCCGTCAAGAGAACATTGGGGCCGCAAGTAAAAAAGGTGAAGGGGGCGCCCCCAGTATCAAAAAAAGACTGGAGGAGAAGGATAGGGGGGAATCATTAACAAGCGAAAAGTAAAACGTGAAGAAGTCCCAAAAGTGGAAACCTCCCATTTGGCCACTTGGGGAGAGAAAATTTTTTCCCCGCCCTTTCATACACACTTTTAAAACCCCTTTTAGAAGATCCCCCA
>NW_025951706.1:0-1265 GCF_023119035.1 Salvia hispanica
GGAAGAATTTCCCGACGGTGGGGAGAGGCCAATTTACTAATGGATACAAGGGCAGCCACCCGACGATGATCCTCGAAGCCGTCGCTGACCATCGGCTTTGGATCTGGCATGTTTACTTCGGAGTAGCGGGGTCGAACAATGACATCAACGTCCTCAACTCATCCAACCTCTTCACAGAGCAATGCAATGGCAACAGCCCGACCATCGAGTTCACTGCCAACGGACGTCAATATCACATGGGGTACTACTTGGCCGATGACATATACCCAAGGTGGCCTGTTTTTGTGAAGACGGTCAGCTGCCCAATGGGTGACAGGAGAGCTTTATTCGCGCAAAAGCAGGAGGTTGCGCGGAAGGATGTGGAGCGGACATTTGGTGTGCTCCAATCACGGTAAGCACTAGTGAAGGGTCAGGCGCGGTTCTGATACAAGGACGTCATCGCTGATGTCATGTATGTGGAGAGAGTCTAGATCTAGCTCCAGCACGGCGACCCCACCCCACCGTTCGAGGATTACCGATGGGCTTCAATGAGGTTCTATCTAGGCGGGCCTCAATGCGCAACCAACAAGACCATGCTCAGCTCATGAACGACATGATTGAAGAAGTTTAGAACCGTAACCGCCGTTAAGAATTTGTAGGTTTTTTATTTCGTACTGTAATGTTCTCACTTTCAATGAAATGAAGTTTTTTTTTTCCAATTTTTGTAGTGTTTAAATATTCAAATAAATAAAATGCTTAGGGCAGACTATAGAGCGGACTATAGGGCATCCCACCGCAGGTGAATAGGTAGAAGGATAAAATGATGATGCGGCGGAGCATAGGGCGCTCTATAGGGCTGACCTTAGGGCGCCCATTGTGGATGCTCTTAGAAAAATAAAAATAATTGATAGTTAAATAAAATTAATATCATTAAATCTTAAAAGTTTTATTACATTGATTCTCGATTCACGACTTATTAAAAGTTTTAAGCATGAATGATGATCCACAATAAAATTTATTACCTGTTTATTAATAGTTATTCTCTTCATAAATGAAGGTAATTTGATTGGTCCAAAATGGAAGGTTATCTAATTATTTTGCTACACTAGTATGCGGTTGCCATATTTTATGGGCATGGAATCTATGATTACACACTACAAAAAATGCGCTATTTACCGACGGAATTACCGACATACACAAATCCGTCTGTGATTACCGCCGGAATACCGAGGGAACAGTTCCGTCGGTAATTTTCTCACTTTTTTTAGTGGCATTTTATTGTACAC
>NW_025951707.1:0-5107 GCF_023119035.1 Salvia hispanica
TCAGCCAAATTCTTAATAATGTCTGCGAACCTTAAAGAAATCAAACTCGAAGGCCAAAATTATGTAGACTGGAAATGTAAATGGATAAGATTCTCATTGCTGAAAACTTAAAGTTTGTATTCACCAATTCATGTCCTCTATTTCCTTGACAAAATTCTATAAAGAAAGTTCAAGAATGCATTTTATGCATGTACTTGACAAGTTCTTTGAGATAGAAGGTCAAACTACTTTCTTTTAAGTAGTAAGACACGTCTTGGTTTATATTGATGAAAGAAGAATATCCAATAAGGACGATGTCCAGATTCTATTGGAATATCCACGAGAGATAGAATATTTTGAGGAATCTTCTGATTCAGTTACTCAAATAGTTTCTACACTCAGTTCTTCATCAAATGTAATAGGAAGTGATAGTATGAAGGTTGTTACTTAAAAGTTGGAAACCTTCTACATGATATTCACTTTATTAATAATAGAGGAAGATAACATGATAGATGACAAATTAGCTGAATTGTCATCAATGCCTGCTGAAAGCAAGAAAGGCAAGATAAATTAGGTGAAAAGGCAAAGTGAAGATGCATTGTAAGTCGGATTGACCTCTTCTAAAGAAGGACAATGACTTAGATAACAATGTAACTTCTAAAGGAGAGATCTCAATCCAGTTGGGCAGTTGTTGCAGTGGGAGCTATTTATTTATGCTCACTTAATTGTTTTGTTTTGATGTTAGAGTTTTGTTTTATTGGTACAGTTTAGTTTAGAAAGAATTCAGTTTCAGTTTCTAAACTTGTTTATGATTAAATGATGTTCGATGTCATTTTATAATGCGTGCATTATTAAGAAATGTGATTCGAATATCTATCATAGTACCATAGAAAAACAAATTATACATCATAGTATCTAAACAATATAAATGCAACAAGATTGAGTTTCGAACAACAGTTCAACTTCTTATACAATGAATGATAAAGTATTTATGGCACTTAGACATAAGGCCAAGAAACTACTTAGTAATTGTTCAAACTGATTTTGTCTAACTCAAGTGACTATCGAGATTTTAACAACTTGCTTGTTAAATAGCTCGAAAGTCAAGTAAGTCTGGTTGATGCACTATAAGTAAGGATCCTTTGGTGGTTCAAGGGATTCAGAATACTTATAGAGATGCAACATAGAAAGACTAGCAAGTCTCAATGGTCTACACCATGGGAGACGAGCAATGAGTTAAGATCAGTAGTGGGAGTTAAATCCTAGTTGACTACTCCAAGCATTCTTCTAAAGAATGGGATAGTCATATAAGAAGATATCGAAGTCTCTCTAAGACAAGTTCGATATGGGAACAGTTTCACTCAATAACACCTTATCATTGATGGGATATACGTTGGAAACAACGAGTTATATCTTAAAGAAACTACCATAACATCAGTACCTTCTACAACACACGAGTTGTGGACTAGAGGTAAGTCTAGTCCAGCACATCTCAAGGTGTGGAGTTATTCCAACACATGTTTTGGAAAAGGTATCCAAGTAATTGGAGTTGTGTACTGAGGTATGTTTTAAGATTGTCCCAATTGATAGAAAAGGTACGGGTTCTATAATCTTCACGGCAAGATAGGTGTTTGTTTACACGAATACTAGATTCTTTGATGAAGATTATGAGAAGAACTACAAGCCTAACAAGCATGATAATTCTCAAGATAATGAGAATATCTATTTTCCATCTTAACCAAGAAGTCATACCATTAGATGCTTATGCACTTAGAAAATCAACATTTGTACCTAAGATTATAAGAGTCATGTCGTAGTGGGAGCGTTCCTTGCGAACATAACAAGTTCATGGGTCTAAGAGAGTCTTTAGACTCAGTTTTAGATCGACTTGAATCTAATCCCTGTAACTACAAGGACACATTGACTCATTCAGATAATCGTTCTTGATAAGATGATAGATTATGAATAATAATCTAAGATAGACAAGAATGTTTGCAAGACTTGCGATACTACCCATAGACTATTTTAGCCAGTGGGAGCTAGTGGATCTGCAAGTGTAAACATGGATCTTGAAAGGCTAGAATAATGGCTAAGGGTTATACCCAGAAAGAATGATATTCTCGCTTGCCATTATGCCTAAGACGATCTATATCATATTGTCTATTGTAGCTTACATAAATTAGGATGTATGTATTATGATTGTCAAGACAGTTTTCTTTAAGTAGAAGTCTTGAGGAGATCATCTACATGGAACATCTTAATGGTTATGTGCTACAAGTACAAGAAAGTTGAAAGTGCACTATATATGGTATTCTTGGTACTCTACGATGATGACATCTATAAAAGTTGATAAACAACTCAAAGGGTTATCTAGCGTAGGAAACTGGTCGTCTACCCAGTTTAAGGATGATGGATTTAAGATAAACTAGTTACATTCTAAGCATCTAAGTCATTAGATTGCTAGAAAAAGAATGTTAAGTTTTCTTAAAGAATCCTACATCTACATCATACTTAGACACTTTAGCATTGAAAATTCCAAGAAAAGTTTTTACTTCTCTGGATGGAATTATCTTGTCTCTAGTCAAGTGTTTTTCGACACTGAATGAGATCAAGAAGAATGAGACAAGTTCTGTAATTGGAAGTCTCATGTATGCTATGATGTGAATTAAGTTAGATATTAGCTTTGCCGTTGGCATAGAAGCTTGATATCATATTAACCATGGCCAAGGACATTGGATTGGTAAAGAATATACTATAGTACTTGAAGAAGGCTAAACGGTATGCTCTAGTTTACCAGACATCTATGTTATGTCCTTTAGGTTACATCGACTCGATTTTATTATTGATCGGTGATCGAGTTATCCTCTGACTATGTGTTCACGTTAGGAGTTGAAAACTGAGTCTTGAAGGAGTGTGATTACATCACAGGCTCTATCATGATAATTACAAGTGTGGTTTCATAGGAAACTACTAAGGTAGTTGTTCATCTCAGTAACTTTCTAATAGCTTTGACCGTGATTCCGAGTATGCCTATGAGTATTATATTTTATTATGGTTACTCTAGACATGTGTCTAACTCGAGGGAAACACGATCTGATAAAGCTAAGCAATCACATAGAGAGGAAGTATGAAATTAATTAAGGAAAAAGTGCGCAGCGTGACATTATGGTTACCAAGATATCATCAGAGAACAACCTGGCAGAATTATTCACAAAATGCCTATATGGCAACATGTTTTACACATGAGGTGAAAAGTATGGTAGTTCGATATATCATGGTCCGAGACCTGCTTAGAGTATAAGTGGGAGAGTTTTGGCAGTGGGTATACTCGAAAGCATGATTTTGAGTATAAGTGGGAGATTGTTAGGATTGGTATACTGAAAAGCATATTTCGAGCATGTTGCACGGATAGAATTGCTTGTATACAATAAATTCTACAATCCACTTTTAACCCAAGGCGAGAAGAAGTAATTTTATCGCATTGATGTTTGCTTGTGCATTTATAAGATGTTTCTCAAACATTTAAATGTATAAGAAGCAAACAAGTCTAATTTTTCTACATAGTAGACTGGTCGTGAACGATGTTCACAGAAGGTGACGCAATCGGTCCTTTGTAGAAGAGAAATAGAATTTCACAACCTAGATAGGCTTTGGCTACCTATCGTGAAAGGTTGCAGTGTCAGTCCGCATGTTTCCTTACCTTAGGAAATAAACGACACTGGTGTGGTATAGCACTGAAGGATCTAACTGTTGAGATAAGTCTTTCTTGCTATTTACTGAAAGACGAGGTCTCGGTGATTGTTATTTCTTAATCATTGTTGATATAACATTGAGCATACGATATTGATTATGCACTACTTTGATTTATCAAATGGTGCGGATTTTTTGCAATCCAAGAATCCTGATATCTTGGGTAGTGGTGATCAATGTCTAAAGGTGCTAGTATTGTTATTGCAATGAATCGTGTGTTGGGTGAGTCCAGTTTGATAATATCCTCAAGAGGTGTTCGAAAAAGGTTTTATTATTCAGAAACCCGGCCGGTTGGAATTTATTCCAGAATAATAAATAAAGATTTTGAACTAGACAACTCTTGGAAAAAGATATTAATTAATTAAAGTCAAATAGCAAACTTAAATTAATTAATGGAAATTTATATCTTAAACACGGGAAATAATAAATTAAAGAGGTAAAGCCCGGATTACTCGTAATTTGGGATTGGATGGGCAGTCAATATTATTATACTATAGTGGATGATAATAATATTCTGTTTGGCCCAAATCCAACCTCCATGGATCCCTAATCTGACCCATCATAACTCTATATAAAGGAGACTAAATAGAAGACTAATTGAATGAATTTTTATAGTTAATTTCGTGCTCCCTCTCTCCAGAGCAGACGGAATTTTCCCTTCCCTTCTGTTGGGAATTCTGTCTTCTGTTTAGTCAAGCCCTTTTCGATTCTGACAAGCTTTGCCCACCCAAAGGTCAGATTCTGAGTTCGGGATACAGATTAGAAGATTCGTGGTCGAGTACGAAGATCTTCATGTGGAGAAGGAGCAAGCAATCGTCGATTCTTTGGAGAATCAGATCGGTAACCCTAATCCGTAGGAAATTCATGAATTAGGGTTCTTATTCCTTGTTTGTGAATTATATGTGTTCTAGCGTGCAATTGATTGTTTAACATGTGATTAATTGATCCCATAATCGGTCAAATAGATCTGTAGATCTGATTTATTTGTTTATGCATGACTTCCGCTGCGCAAGGGGCACCAAACCCCAGCAGTTCGACTCCAAGCTCTGGCACAGCTAACACTGGTGCGGTGGTCAATTTCTCCTTCAAGAGTTGAAAGCTCGCTTCACACTCCGGCGTCCAATTCACCTTGACTCTCTTCTTGAGCTGTTGGGTCATCGGTCTCGCTATCTTGGAGAATCCTTCTATGAACCTTCGGTAGTATCCTGCCAAGCCCAGGAAACTCCGAATCTCGTTCGGTGTCGATGGCGACTTCCATTGCTGCATTGCTTCTACCTTGGCGGGGTCCACCTCGGATTCCTTCTGCTGACACGATGTGTCATAAAAAGTTCACTTCCTTCAGCCAGAATTCACACTTGCTGAATTTGGCGTACAACTT
>NW_025951708.1:0-1181 GCF_023119035.1 Salvia hispanica
TGTGAACATTGTAAGTAAATATTTTGTGAAATTATTGATAAGAACTTTGATAGGGTTTTGATAGGGTTTAAATAGAAAGTAATTGTTTTTTTTTATGGATTGAAGCTCAAAATTATCTTAATATATTGTTCATCTAAGAGGGAGAGATATATAGGAAATTCTGCATAAGTATAGTGAACATAGTTTTCAATCTTTAAAGGATAATAACTAATGATGTCAAAAATTTCTTAAAAGTATTGGCAAAAAGACTACTGTATTATTATCAATTGAGATGCTAACATAAGTTTTTGAATAGTTAGAACTTAGAAGTCCTTCTGACCTCTAGAGGACAAAGATAATTATTAGTTTTATTGAGTTCTTAAAGCCTTGAAAAGAAAGGATGGCATCATTTGAAAGTGCACCATAAACCCATATGATAAAAAAAAAGTATTTAGAGAAAGATTGTGAAATATTTTTTATGGTACAAAGAAAGATAATAATACATTTATACTATACAGAGAATGAGAAGGAAGAAGATTATAGCGTTTACTTTACCACATATATATTAGAGTTCGAGATATCACACTAATACAAGAATTTTTTTGTTGGAAATCAAATAAGTATATCCATAAGTGTCCCTTTGACTTAGTATTGGGTGAATAACTATATTACAAAAAAAATTTAAGATGACATAATCTTAGTTTTCAGAAAATAGTCAGAATATTCCTAACGAGTAATAAGAACCATAAAGTTATAACTATTAGTTGGACATAAAAGAATACACGCAGTAATTAATAACTTTATAAAACATTATGTGTTAACTATATAAAAACACAGAAGAAAAAAAAAAAGAAAAAAAAAAGTTAAACATGACCTTATGGTGAGTAATAATTAAACATAACAAAATTGATCACTGAGTATATTCTACACAAAAATGACTAGTTTATTAATTTTTGAAGTATTATAAGTTATAGAATTTGATCAATATCTATGCCTAAATTATGTGGATCCATGTATTTTATGATCCATTTCCCAAGAATTACCCATTTAATGATGCTTGATCTAACTATTTTTGTGAGATCGATTTTCAATTTATCAACACAAGACAAAAGATAATAAAGATCCAACCAACAAAAATTGAATCTAAACAAGAATGGATGGAAGATTAGGAATGGAAAGCATGTGTATAAAGATGAGATAAG
>NW_025951709.1:0-1000 GCF_023119035.1 Salvia hispanica
CCATAATGCCCTTTTCTTCATTCTCTCAAATCGCACCCCTCTCACCCTTCTCTCCCCATCCAGAGTGCTTATGTCGCTGCATCTCACTCTGTCAACCATGGCGACTCTCTCGCTGAGCTGAAGGCGGCCAACCTTCCGACGGTGCGCCGCCGTTGGATTGCTCTCTATCCCTGCAACTTTGCCTCTCTCCTTCGATGTGTGCGGTGGTGTGTGCGCAGTTGGAATCGGTTGCCTCTGGCGGAAGTGAGGGTGTTTCTCAACGGCAGTTGTCGTAACCGTGCCACCATCGCACCATCCTTTTCTGTTGTCGAGTTCTTAAGACAATGAATTTAAAATTCTAGATCTGAAACTTTATGTCTATGTTCTGTGTGCTATGCCCTTGCCCTTCGTCGAGGAAGTAAATGATTTAACTGTTACGACTCTCCATTCATGTTCTGTCATTGAGTTCTTGAGGCAGTCAACAATTTATTGGTTGTTGTGGCTTGATTTCTAGTGAGATACGTTCTTGTGGCAATGATTGGAGGCTCTAATTCAGTAATTCTCCATAATTTTGTGTTCTGTACTCTACCGTTCTTCATCTGTGTTGGGGTGTAGATGTGCTCTATGTTCATATTGTCACTAATGAAGAATATTAGCGATTCGTTAATACCTTAGAATGAGAATACTGAAGCAATTTAAACATATAGTACATATTTAGAATAAGGGCAAATGTGTCTCTTCGCTTCTATATACAAGATTATATTGATAACTATTTGATCTATCAAACAATAATATAAAATCTTTATCTTGTTCCTAATCTAGACTCCGACACGTGTTTCTTGTCACGAGTTACGTATATTGCTATATCCTACCTAGGTTATCAAACGTATAAATGAATATTAAACATATGACAATAAGTCATGTCAATCGATGGACACCAAGGAGTATTTATCTCTCTTTTCTACTTTTATTCAAGTTGAACTATATCTTAGAAAACTTATAGCATCAACACTATCGGCCA
>NW_025951710.1:0-2000 GCF_023119035.1 Salvia hispanica
TGCAAAAATATTAAATCGCAAAAATCTTCGTTGTATTACAATATTGAAAAGAAGAATACAACGAGATGCAAATTTAAAATAAAACTAGAGAGAAAAAAATTATAGAAAAATGAGAGAGGAAAAAGATGATGGTGTGAGAAATGGAAGGAAGGAGATGGAGTATTTATATTAGAAAATATGTAATTAAGAAAAAAATGGGATCGGCCTAGGCCGCTCCAACGGCTATAGGGAAGGGCCTTTGATAGGCTTTAGAGCATCCGCAATGGTTAATAGGCCAGCCATTCTCTCCTCTGCCACGTTAGCATCACTAAAAAAACCACCTGCCACGTCAGATTTAGGCCATCCATAGGCCAGCCGCAATAAAAACAATTCAAAATATACTACATTTACGGAATTAAAATTGCGATATACGGAATTAAATTTACGACACATATACGGGAAAAATAATCCATTCCATTAAAAAAAAGTACAAAGATTTTAAAAAAAGTACATGATTTTTTTTTTTAAAAAAAGGGGCTTCAACACCCGAGCCCCGCCACTCTCTACTCCCCATCGCCGCCTTGCCCTTCCCCTTCCCCCTCGTCTTCTTCTTCGGCGCGGCCGGCGTCGCTGGAACGGGAGTATCATCGTCCCCGAGATCGATCCCCATATCATGCAATGACAAGAAGGTCATCGCCAGTGAACTGCGTCTCCACCGGGGTCGACGTGTGAGACGAAGCCGTCAAAAAATCAAGCGAGGGCCGATATACCGCGTCCCTCCCGGTGACCCCTGCACCTCCCCCTCGCATCCCGGATGCATACCGTGCGGCATCCCCCCCTGCCACATCATCCCCATCATCGGCCGCAAGATCATTCTGCTTGCAGCATCCGGGGCATACCCCCCCACCCGGCGCGCCGACCGCCCGCCGCTCGGCCTCGCCGCCCCGGCATCCCCACGGCATACCCCCCGGCATACCCCCCGGTTCCCCCATCGCCCCCCCCCGGCGCACCAGCCATCATCCCCATCATCTGATTCCAAGGGATGTTAAATCCCGGGCCCATCTGCCCCCATCCAGATCCCACGGGTACTCGGACTGGACTCGTTGTTGTGATCCATCACTCGATGATGCTCTTGAACAGAAAGTTAGAGAGAGAGAAAACTCGTTAAAACAAGCGGTGCAAATGAAAATGAAACGAAAATCGCGTTTATATATGATTTAAAAAAAAAAAAAAAAAATCAAAAATCGGCGCTGGCCGATCGGGCCTCCACAATGGCGGCTAGCCGATCGGCTAGCGCTTCGGCCAGCGACGAGCGATCGGCCAGCCCACGCCGATCCGTCGCCGAAATCGCGTTTGCCGATTGCAATGGTTCGGCTAGCCGGTCGCTAGCCGACCATTGCGGATGGTCTAAGTGTTAAAATGGAGCTTAACTGTAATTGCTTATATATAATGGTGAGGGCATTGGACTAATATTGTGAGAAACTAGAATTAATTCAAAGGTAAAACTAAAGTCATAGGTTAATGGTAAATTATTTACAAGAAAATACAACTGTGATTTTGCTGGTGGGAGATGATCAAATAGAGGTATGTTTTTAGTCAAATACGACTGATTTTTCGCAATTTGGGAGTTACACACAGAGCCATCATGGGAATTGACAGTTTTAAATTAATTGACCTCTATCAGATTTAGAGAAATTTCAAATTTCATTTGAGGTTCATATTAGGAAAGGTGAGCAAATTTAATCCTCAATTTTGAAAGGTTAGAAACAAATCCTTTTTTCCGAAATCTCTTTGAAGAAGACCACTTTATCTGCTGCGACGAAGTCCACTGACCTTAGGTGAGGATCCCACTTTTAGCCGTCGATTATTTCAATATTTTAAAAATATTTTTCCTTATTTCATGATGAAATGGTAAATGCATTTTCGTTTTGAGTAATAAGGTGTTTTATTCCTAATTGACACGTGGCAGACACCCTTGCTTCGCCGGAAAACACTCAATTCCGGTGGCCCACGGCGGAGCT
>NW_025951711.1:0-1847 GCF_023119035.1 Salvia hispanica
TAAGGTAGTAGAAATGCCTTATGTCAAATCTGAAGATCAGTTGGCGGATATTTTGACAAAGGCAGTGAACTCGAAGTCGTTTCAAGAGGTACTATGCAAGCTAAGTATCGGGAACCCCACTACCTAGCTTGAGGGAGAGTGTCAGAAGAATATTGCATAAGATCTGGAGGATTATATGCAAAATATATTGTACCATATATAGCATAGCAATAATTGTAAATTAGGTTTACCATACTTAGAGTCTCTCTAGCCTATATAATGGTGTAGTCTTTGTATTCATAATTATTGAATAAGAACAACAGTTTTTTCCCAACGACTTCTAACAGTTCTAACTAAAGATTCGCAATACCACTTTTGTGTATTCCACTTGTGTTCCTTTTCTATTACACATTTCTTCAATTTCAAATTTTTATTTTAATTCTTAAATAGGATGGACAAAGGTATATAGTACTATTAACCTCATTTTTATTAATAAATGCTAGTAATATATAGTACATATAATACCAAAAATGGAGATTCCCCAAATTAATTTACAAGAGATGCTATTACTAGCACATATATAGAATTATCAAATTTAAGCAGCCGGAGCATAATCGTAGTCCACGTCATCATCGTCGCCTCCACCTTCCAGCGGCGGCGCGTGGTCATAGCTGCAATTCCGGTCTTCACCGGAGGCGAGCCATGTAGAGATGACGGCCATTTCTGGGATTTGGGTTGAGAATTTGATCAAACAGTTGGAATGCTAGTAGATTTGGGTGGATTTGTGAGGAGATTACGCCGCGTTTGGCGCATATTTAAGGTGTTGAAAAAGGCGGAGACGGTGGTTTGAGTGTGGAGAGCCGACGCTGCTTACAGGTGGCGCTGCCACGTCGGAAATTGGGATTTTGTGATGTATGTTTCTTTGTGGGAGGAGTGTGCCAAATATTTGTGTGGGTGGAAATTGTTGTGTGCGCTTTTGTGGAGTGGGAACCTTGAAAAGCAAGGTATATCAATCTATATGGGAATATGGGATTCGAATTTTTGGATATTTATATGTTTTAATTGGGGATTTTTTTTTAATTTTTTATTTGTTTTATACTCACTCCGTCTACTATTAGGAGTCTCATTTCTTGGCGGCATGAGTTTTAAGAGTTAAGAAAAGTGGGTGAAAAAAAGTTAGTAGAAGGTGGAACCCTATTAATATTTATGGTAAAAGTGAACTGAGACTCCTATTTACGGACGGACTAAAATGGCAAAATATGACTCTTATTTGTGGACGAATGGAGTAGTAATTTAGTACTATTATTTATTCAGTGTTATAGTGACTTGAAACCATCTTATAAGTCGAAGGTGAACGTGAATATCAATTAATTTTTGCTTCATTGGACATTTTGTTCTTCAATTTTGAATAAACTAAGCATATTTGTTTTTGTTTTTTCCCTTTTTGAGTAGAGGATGTAATTAGGATTAAAGATTACCATAGTTTCTTCTTACTTTATATATAAAAAGTGTTTTATATCACTAAATTACAATACTTGTAGTAAATTTTCAAGATTAATAACGTTTTTTTGTCCCTAACCTAATCTCAAAATTGTTTTCAGAAAGTGTTACCAAGTTTGTATTTCCAATAATATTGTTGATTTATTTTAAACAGAATCGATAATGTTTTTTTCTTTATAGTCACTAAACCTTTTAAAAAAGGATTGATAATGATATTTTTTCTCTCTCTAGTAACTCAAACTCTAATTAATATAGGATTATATGAAAAACTTATTTTCACTAATTAAAATGTGTTTAATTAATACTCTCTTGTCTTTAAAAAATATAAACTACTTTCTTATCATATCATCCATCTCTGAAAAATATAA
>NW_025951712.1:0-5000 GCF_023119035.1 Salvia hispanica
GCAGTACCTTCGAAGCCCTACTCCCCAAGATTGCCTCGGCAATTGGGGGTCCAACGCGTTTGTGGGATGTCGGATGCGTTTCCCAAATAATGTACGCCTGCATTATCATGCACAACATGATCGTCGAAGACGAAGGCGTACAACTGACTAGTTGGGCCAATGACGATGAAGCCGGTCCAAGCCACGGAACGGCCACTCCTAGCGTACGACGTGGGTACCTCTCGATGAAGTCGGCCGCCTCAAGGAATATGCCGACATGCGCCAAGTGGAAGCTTATATTCAACTCCAAAAGGATATAATTGAAGAGTTGTGGGCACGGAGGACTGCACGCCGATAGTTTTTTTCTTTATTATGTAATTTTTTTTTATCTATGTACCTTTTTTTTAATGCAATTAAGGAATTTTCCCGTATATGTCTCGTAAATTTAATTCCGTAATTTAATCGTAATTTTAATTCCGTAAATGTAGTATATTTTGAATTATTTTTATTGCGGTTGGCCTTGGCGCTAAATCTGATGTGGCAGGTGGATTTTTTAGTACTACTGACGTGGCAGGGAGAGAGAGTGGTTGGCCGGCTGGCCTATTTGCATTGGAGATGTTATAATGGAGTATATATACAATTGAAACACAATGAAATACCTATAAAATCCCTAGGCAGCGCCGCCCTCAGCTGCAGCTCCAGTCATGGCGATGGCTTCCTCTCAGTTGCTCTACTCCTTCGCATCTACTCTACAAAAGCCTTCCCTCTTCACCGTCACCTGCCGCTCGACTTCCACCGAGAATGGTGCGTCTGCTTTCTCTGTTTGTTTACCTTGGGAAAATTCATCCAATTAATTCATTTTCGGTGATTTTTAGGCCTAGTATCGGTGGAGCGCCCGTGGAAGGTGGCAGACGCCAGGCTCGTGCTCGAGGACGGCTCCGTCTGGCCGGCGAAGTCATTTGGCGCCTCTGGAACCCAAGTTGGTGAAGTCGTTTTCAATACATCCCTAACTGGGTAAACTTTTTTGTTTTCTTCTTCTCAATTTGTCAATTCAAATTCTTCAATTTTCAATCCTGTTGTTAACTGGTTAGAAATGTGTAGGGTTTCAACAATTGCTACTGTTTTTAGTGGATTGGAATGTATGTATCTTCAATTTGGGGGGTTTTTGAGCTGAAAAAAGGTGGGGGTTTAACAGGATTTGGGGTTTATGCTGAGAGGGAATTGTTTTCTGTGTTTATTATGTGGCAGGTACCAGGAGATCCTTACAGATCCTAGCTATGCTGGGCAATTTGTGCTGATGACTAACCCGCATATTGGAAATACTGGTGTTAATTTTGGTAGGGGGATTGGTTGTTTATGTATTTGGAGATGTTGTTGTTTGAAATTTGAAAGGGGATTTGATTTGGCGTGTTTTTTTTCGTTGTTAGATGATGAAGAGTCAAGGCAATGCTTCCTAGCAGGACTGGTTATCCGAAGTTTAAGCATTAGGTAGTCCCTTTAGGCACTCGGACTAAGGCCATGCTTCGTTTTCTTTCTGTTTTCTTACTGCTTGGTATGTTGCAGCACCTCGAACTGGCGATGCAAGGAAACACTCGGAGAATATTTGGCTTCTAGGAACATTATGGGGATTTGTATGTTGTAATTTAATATCTCAATCTTGGTTTGAGAAGAACAGGGATTTAGTGCTGATTTACTTGATTTTCTTGCTGCAGATGATGTTGACACTCGTGCTATCACCCGTAGATTGAGGCAAGATGGCAGCCTTATCGGTGTGTTGAGCACAGAAGAATCTAAAACAGAGGATGAACTGCTTAACATGTCTCGGACTTGGAATATAGTCGGTGAGTCTCCTCTAGCTAAGAACTGTTAAACTGGTGTTTTTCGTTGCTATGAAAATAGTTCACACAGTTGGCTTACTTTACAGGAGTGGATTTGATAAGCGGTGTCTCATGTCAAGCTCCTTATGAATGGGTTGACAAAACTGGCTCGCAATGGGAATTCAATTCCGATGGAAGAAACAAAGAGACGTTTCATGTTTGTATCGCTAACCATGTTACTCAAGAGATGAATGCTTGCATATTTGTAACACACTATCCTCATCTCTCTGTTTCTTGCTGTTTATTCTTGGGTGAAGGTTGTTGCATATGATTTTGGCATCAAAAGTAATATACTCCGACGTCTGGCATCCTACGGCTGTAAAATCACAGTGGTTCCTTCAACATGGCCAGCATCCGAGACCCTAAAGATGAACCCAGATGGTGTATTTCTCAGCAATGGTCCAGGAGACCCCTCAGCAGTTCCTTACGCTGTCGAAACTGTCAAGGAAATAATCGGGAAAGTTCCCGTTTTTGGCATCTGTATGGGGCATCAGTTACTTGGTCAAGCACTAGGAGGTAAAACCTTCAAGATGAAGTTCGGTCACCATGGAGGAAATCACCCTGTCAGGAATATTCGAAATGGCCGTGTTGAGATCAGTGCTCAGGTTTGTTTCTTTACTTGATTTCTTTGTTAGTTCTCTCTTGTTCTCGCACTGAATTATTGCGTCTTCTGCAGAATCACAACTACGCTGTTGATCCAGAATCGCTTCCTGAAGGAGTCGAGGTTACTCATGTCAATCTGAACGATGGCAGCTGTGCGGGGCTTGCGTTTCCTCAGCAGAAGGTCATGTCGCTACAGTATCATCCGGAAGCTTCCCCTGGACCTCATGATTCGGATCCTGGTAACTTTCTCAATCCTTTTCTAATCTTACCATAAATTTGGAAACACCACCCATTTGCCTGCATATAAGTTTAGAAATCAGCCCCATTCCCGGTTTCATTGAGCACCATTGCATCCTCCATTAGTTTTGTTGTGCTCTACAACGAAGATTGTGATGGGAGATATGTCGAACTGCTCTTTCTTAGCTCGATTATCGGGCCTCACAACACACTACATAGTAGTACTTGCCTTGATTTGAAAATGAGGAATTCTAATATGAACTTTTCTGTCACAGTATTTGGCGAATTTGTTCGTCTCATGAAGCAAGAAAAGGCGAGAGCCTGACAAAATTAGGCGTCGTTATCTTTACGTCTCATGAAGCAAGAAAAGGCGAGAGCGTGACAAAATTAGGCATCATTATCTTTTTCTGCTGTTGAGAAGCTGCAATGTACCTTATGGGGATGAGGAAGAAAACATATTTTGTTCAATTTCAAATGAAGAGACCTATTGAAAATATTTTATGTATGTTGATTTTTGTTGTTTTTTATAGAATGATCTATAATTTTGGGTGGACAATTTTGGCCATAACACGATAGCATGAAACAGAGATACAAAATGAATGTATTATTCTTGGGTCTTATTATGTTTGCATTTTTATTGTGTCGGTAATGTGTTCATGTCGTGTGTGGGCAGTGACGAAACTACATGGGGCGCGGGGGCTTGGCCAGCCCCAGACCCAGACTCCCCATTACATGGCCGTCTTCCGCCCAGTCTCCGCCCCAAGAGACAACGAATCCCGCCGCCTGATTTTCTAAATTGAAAGTAGAATTAGCAAGGAGAACACAAGACTTGGGCGGCGAAGTGAAGATGAGACCGAGAGAAGTATGTAAAAGAGGAATTTTGAAGAAAAAGAAATGGCGAGGCCCATGGGAAAGAAGACGAACAGGGCAGTGCAAAAGATCTGTTTTTCTTTTTTTTTTGGATACATCAAGTGCATTGGAAGAAGGAAAATATTTGACCCGTCAAATGGTAGAAAAATTAGTGATAAATTATATTTAACGTATTTTGATACTCCATTTTATTGAGCAAAATCAAGGGAGCAATTAATTTATTTTATTCTCCCTAACATATATGTAGTCCAATACTCCATCATATAAAATCCTTTATCATAATTTAATTCCACCCTTAATATTTAAACTCAAATCATCACAAACTATTTAATGACTCCAAATAATGAAAACAAGCTTAGTTCCAAACATTCTTAAATTTACTAAGATAAAGAGTATTTGTGAATTGATAGTGCATATAAAATTGATAGTTTTTTACTACAATTCGCCTAAGACAATTACTCCTTATGCAGTAAAGGCGTTTCATTTTGAGCAATCATTTTGAAAAAAATATACTTCTTTCGTCCTCAATAAAGTTGAGTCGTATTCTTTTTATAGATGTCACAACTAAGTTGAATCATTTCCTTTTTTAACAAAAAATTAAAACATCTAATCATTCTTATTTTATTCCATCATTTACTTTACTCTCTTTATGTTTCCTATTTTATTCATCTCTCATACTTTTCAACACATTTCTTAATCTCTGTACCCAAAAGTTGTCTCAACTTAGTTGGGACGAAGAGAGTAATAAATAGTTATAATGAAGAGAGAGTAAAGTAAGAGAGAGAGAATAATATAAAAATAATCTTCCCTATATTATTTTCTCTGTTATTTTACTTTTTTTTATTTTAATTATTTATTATCATTTTTCCAAAATAAATACTGAAAATTAAATGCATCTACTGCAGATAGACGGAGGGAGTATGAAATTAAATACTACTATTGTTATAATTTAAAATTTTTTCAGCCCCGGCTTATTGAAATTTCTGGTTCCGTCACTGTGTGTGGGTTGTGTTCTTGTTTGAATGAAGCGAGTCGTGTTTCTGTCAAAGGTTTTTCTTATCATGTCCTATTCTGTTTGAACTGAGTAGGACTTGTCATTGTATCGGCAAGATAACGATCTCATACGCACTGATAAACACGTGATTTGCATGTTTTTAAGGCCTAGACTTGGCTTGTTTTAAATGTCAATCTTGCAAATTATGTTCTTAAATTGCATATATTATATATTTTGGTATTTTGATGTGTTTGTTGATAAATGATAGAAAAAGGTGCAAAAAAGGTGTCAAGGTTCAGCAGTCTCTGTTCGAGCCCATCTGCCAACGAGTTTGAAGTTCAATCAGTGCTTAATACATACCATTCTCTTCGTCTTCCAAATAGCTTCGCGTGGGTACCTTGAACATCTAAATTGGAGTTCTGTGGAGAAAGTTATGGCCA
>NW_025951713.1:0-6023 GCF_023119035.1 Salvia hispanica
ACTTTTCTTTACATTTCTTAAAACTTGTGCCCGGTCAAAGTCTGACTCTTAATCGGGGACAGAGGGAATAATACTCTCTATGATCCATGTTACTTGTATTTTATTTCATATTGTTTCACGTTATTCGAATCATTTTCCTTTATAGAAGGAAATATTATCAGACTAAAATGCTATACTATTATCCGAGCTACATTATTAGGCTAAAAAGTAGACTATAGTGTTTTGTGTTTTCCAAATATTTAGTATAAGGATATGAATATACACCTATATAATATATGTGAATTGAAAAAATATTGTAAGAAGTGTGGAAACTATATACTATACACTAAACTCTACATATTACAAATTTATATATATGGTAGAGATGCCTCTTGTTCATGTCATGCACTTTATTTACTATCTCCATTTCTAATTAATAGTCTACTTTTATATTTGGAAAGTTTTTCACCATATACTATCAACGAGTCTCATTATTTACTAAGACTATTTCAAATATTTTTCTCTTTCTCTTACCTGCCCATGGATTCAGCAGCAGTTCCAAAGGTTGCCCTATTCGGTGTTGGCTATTGTGTTTGGGATTAGTTTTAGTGTGAAAACTTCTATTGTGTATAGTGTTTCTTTAGAATTTTTATTTTATTTTTGTTGGTGATATTTTTCTACAATATTTTGTTGCTTTACTAAAACGATGGTTCGCATTCATAAAAAAACAAATAAAAAATAAATAGAAACCAGGCATATGAAAGTAAAGGAATGTTTTTATGGGCAAGCCTCTCCTATGTAAAAAAATCTACTACTAGTACTATTCAATACTGGGCCATCCGTAATGAAATTGGGCCTAAATTCAAAATATACAAGGAGATTGGGCCAATATTAATGGATGTTAATTTGCGACCCATTTTTGAATATGTTTGGGATTCCGCCGATGCTATGCAGTATCACTTTTTATAATGAAAATCTTATTTATCACTTGGCTCTATTAAAGTAGAGAAGTGATTAGCTCTAATTAAAAGTATAGAGTATAATTGAGTAAAATATGATTATTGTTTTTATAACACACTATAGTAGTATATATGAGTAATCATTCAACCAAATTCCAACATTTAGTTTATTAAAACGTTTTCTTAATTAGTGGAGTAACAATATAATTTAACCTCACATTGATTTCAAAGTAGTTTTCATTAATCTAATTTATTTTTTGGATATATATTATTCCACCGAATTATTTGTACACATATAAAATTTAATATCATCAAAACGGCCAAAGTTAATCATTACATAATACTCATAATACGTTGTTCTTGTTTGAAACCTCGAACATTAATCATATATTCACAATGATGAAAAAGAGAGGATTAGTTGCAGTATATCGTTCGAGCTTTGGAGTCGTAAAATATTGGCAAAAAGTTTCAGAAAAATTGAAAAATAGCCCTAATATAAAATAATCCAAAAAAAGGCCTGAACTTTCACGAAGGTTGTAAAATAGTTGTTACATGAACTAGGAAAATTACTCTCAGAGTCAGCGAATAAGTGTCTCATTTTTTCATTTCGGTTCATTCGCGAATAGAAGTCCCGGTTCATTTTTACTATAAATAGTATAAACTTCACGTTCCACTAGCTCATTCTACTCATATTTCATTTACAATTTGAAAATGGATCTTTATTCGATTAATTTTTTCAACCCACTTTTCTGAATATTTATCAAAACACGTGTTGAAAAGTAAGGAGATTCTTAATGACGGACGAAGATAGTATATAAATTTAATATATGGAGCAACAAAGATCCGATAATTTTGAAGCAAACTTCATGTTGAAACAATGTCACTATTTTCGGACAAATATTAAAATCTAAATATTGTCTTTTTATTTTTTTTGAAGTTAAGGCCAGTTATACAACTTTCATTAGTTAGAGTCATTTTTATAATTTCTACTAAAGGAAAGCCTATTTTTATAAATAACCAAATGTTTGGGTCATAGCTAAAATATCAAAATGCTATATTCTTACACATTTGTTGCTTATGATGTGCAAATTGTGCATTTAATATTTTTTTTCTTTCATCAAAGAAGGAAAATTTGCTTTCCCTACATTTATTTGTTTTAAAAAAGTCTTCTAACTCATGCATAAACTTATTTGTCAGTTATATCAAAAAACTTGAAGTAAAGAAAAAGACGAAATTTCACTACGCAATTAATATTAGGTGAAAAAAGTTAGAAAACAACATGAATTACAAGTTTGATTCCCAACAAATACTTAAAATTTCAGTCACAACTCGAAAAAATACCAAAAGAGAAAACAAGTAAAAAAAATAAGAAACTATTTTCAAAATAAAAACTGGATAAAAATTTAAAATTTTTCTTTCAGTATAAAAGGTGGATCAACCCCAACATATTTAAATTCAAATATACACCAAATGAAAAAAATTAGAAGATAATTTATTTTGAAAATCATAGGGGATACTAGGAAACAAATTAATGTTTTTAAATATTTGTTAACACAGAATCATATGAAATGTCTTATAAAAATTTGTTGTATCAAACATTTATTCCCATATTAACTAATATTAGCATAAGTATAATGATAAAATCTTATGTTAAAACTACTCTCCATAAGCCCTTATGAACCTTAATTTATATGATATTTATAGCTTATAACCCATTTTTAAATATGAAATTCGAATTTCCCAACCAAAAAGAGCATGAAATTACTCGAATAAACGTGTTGCAATAATCCCGTTAGAGATTTATTTGACATATTGATTTCTATAATTTTCCACTAAAAATTTGTAGTTGCAATCCAATCAATTATGGTATATTCTTCACTGTAAAATTAATAATCGCATATAAATTGAATGAAACTCTCCGAAGTGTAAAATTAATAATCGCACGTCAATTAATTGAAACTCTCTAAAATGGAAGTGGAATATCCTAATGTTATAATAAAAGCACTGGAATTAGAATTTGTTTTGCAAATTTCACCACTTGATTAATTTGTAATCTGTGAAGTTTAATTATATTTTTATTTAATTTATATTGTAACACTTTCAATTGAAAAATGTCAATGCCAGCTCTGAATATGATAATATTCTCATGCACTTTAATTTTGCATTATCTTCGTTGTTATCTCAATATGACGCATAGAAATTAATTAAAATTAAATAAATATACCAAAAAAGGCAAATTAAAGTTTTCTTTTTAAAAAAGTCTTCCAAGTCATGCATGAACTTACTTGTCAGTTATGATATAAAATTTAAAACCAAAGAAAAAAGACGAAATTTCACTATGCAATATTAGGTGAAAAAGCCAAGAATACAGTTCGAAAATTGAATTTGATTCTCAATAAATACTTAAAATTTTAGTTACAACTCGAAAAAATATAAAAAAGAAAGAAATAAATAAAAAGAAAACTATTTTCAAAATAAAAACAGAATAAAATTTAAATTTTTTCATTTATTATAAAAATTTGAACAATGCCCACAACTCATTTAAATTTAAAAATACACTAAATGAAGAAAATTAGAAGATACTTTATTTTGAAAACCAAAGGGGATACTATGAAACAGATTAATGTTTTATATTATTTATTAACATAATCATATAGTAATAGAATAAATTTCGTACAAAAATTTGTAATATTACACATTTATTCCCATATAATTAACTAATGCTATCAACATAAATATAATGATTAAATCTTATGTCAAAACCATAGAAGCCCGGATGTTAAATGTTATTTATAAGTTATAACCCATTTCTAAACACGAAATTTGAATTTCCCGACCCATAAGAGCATGAAACTCGAATAAACGATGGTGCAATAACACGACTTCTAGAGATTTTTATTTGGCTTATTGATTCCTATATTTTCCCACTAAACATTTGTATTTGCAACCCCACTGATTATGGTATATTCTACAATGTAAAATTAATAATCGCATGTAAATTAATGGAAACTATCCAAAATGGAAGTGGAATACCATAATGTTAAAATAAAAGTAATCGAATTAGGATTTGATTTCACCACTTAATTAATTTGTATTTTGTGAATTTTAATCATAGTATTTTTATTTAATTTATATTGTTACACTTTCAATTTAAATATATCAGTGCCAGCTTTGAATATGCTAATATTCTCAAGCACTCCAACGGCGCATTAACTACGTTCTTATCTCAATATGACGAATGCAGATTAAAATTAAAAAAATATATCAAAAAAAGGCAAATCAAAAGAAGTAAATTTCCAAGAAATACAACCGTCCGAAAATAAAATCTAGAGTTGAAAATTTTAAAAATCAACATTATAAATAAAATTAAAGACCGTACAAAGGAAAAAATAATAAATTGGCAAAAAAAGGTATACAATTATGACGAAAAAGCATAATTTTATTGATAAAATTATGATAAATGGAGATTAAAACTAAATAAATATACCAAAAAAGGCAAATCAAAATGTGTAAATTTCCAAAAAATACAACCGTCCGTTGAAAATAAAATCCAGAGTTGAAAATTTGAAAAATCAACATTATAAATAAAATTAAAGACAGTAAAAAGGAAAAAATAAATTAATAGGCAAAAAAAGGCATACAATTGTGACGAAAAAGCATAAATTTCATTGACAAAATATTTTTTCTTCAAACTAAATGTTTTATTATTACCACAAAAAGAATTAGTACTGTATTACTCCCTTCGTCCCATATTACTTGCACTTTTACTTTTCGGCACGTCACAAACTCCTTACATTATTTATAGTTTAAGTTAGAATTAATGCATTTAATTATTATGTTAGATTAAGTTAAGAGGTCCTTTATTAAGTGATGTCTCATTACACTTAAAATTTTAATTTAATTACACTAAAAAATCAATTTTAAATTTACGGCCTAAAATGAAAAGTGCGAGTAACATGAGACGGAGGGAGTATTATTTTATTGATACCTGAAATAACAAAGCATACAGATGGATTCTTATCTGTCATCCAGTATAAAATTAAAGAAAAAGAGGTGGTGGTACCTTCCGCATCAGAGTGTTGTAAATTGCCAGAATCGAACTACTATAAAGAGCCGAACACTACCAGAACTATCTCACAACTGAAAACGCTTCTTCACCTATTCTGTATACTCTCTCTTTCAGAATTCTTCTGCAATTGGAATTTTGTGATTGAACTCATTTGATTTTCTATTAAAGTAGATTGTGCCATTGTGGTGTTAAAAGAGTTTCAAGAGTTGTACCTTTATTTATGGCCCGGGAAGCGCCTTGCTGCGCTGCCCGGGCCATATTTTTTTTTCAAAAACTAGGGATGAAACGACGTCGTTTAGTCATTTCATTTTTCTCCTATTTAAATATTCTTTCCTTTTATTTTCTTTTTCCTTTTTTTATATACTTTGAAAGCGGTGTTGCCTCAAACTTTTTTATTTCTTTAAAAGCATAAAGTCAAAAAACAACGTCATTTGTTCTTTTTCTTTTTTAAATGCACGACCAAAACGGCGTCGTTTGTTCTTTTTTGAAATTTCTGCTATTTAGTTATATAATCAAAAATGACGACTCATTGTTCGTGCTTCCTTTTTATATCTTCTAAAGGTAGCCTTGCCTGAACTTTTTTTTTAAAACGAAAGGCCAAAACGACGTCGTTTGCTATCTTTTATTATTTTTAAAAAGAAAGGAAAAACGATGTCATTTGTTCTTTTTAATTTTTTTAAAAATGTACGGGCAAAACGACGTCGTTTGTTCTTTTTAATTTTTTTTATAAAATGTATGGCCAAAACGACGTCGTTTGTTCTTCTTCTTAATTTTTCTCCTTTTTTGTTATATAATCAAAATGGTGAGACTATATTCATGCCTCCTAATTTAAAAACCTAAAGCTAAAATGTCTCTATTTGCCCTTTCCATTTATTTTCTTTTTCCTTTTTATATCATCATATACTTCGCACATTAGTGTATATTAGTGCATGCAAAAACATTACAGATTTGGTGTAAATGATTCAAAATTTCTTATTTCAATAGGTTCTTAATTGAACAAATTTCCCTAGGCCTAT
>NW_025951714.1:0-4000 GCF_023119035.1 Salvia hispanica
ATAATAAGCTTTTGATGTTGGGGGGTGTAATTCACAAAATAAAATTCATATACCTAGGACCGACTTAATTTATTGATCATTGGAGGAAAAAAAATGAGTGCACCCAAAATTATAAGTACTAGCGTTTAGGTGATAAAAATACAAAGATAATAAAACAAAACATCTATCTCTCTCTGTCTCTCCACATAGACTTTTGTTGAATAAATAAAATGAGGCCGGGATTATTTTGGAGTAGGTAAATGTACCTATATTTGAATTTTTAAGTGAGCTAGTGATTATTTAATTTGAAATTTAGGTCTTACTCGATCGAAAGGCAATTCAAGCGTCTAAAATATTTTCACCAACTCTTACATGGCCAGTCGATGCTTTTAATATGCTTTAATTAATAGAAAGGGACAATTGAGGTATCAGGGGCTCATACGTATTTAACAATTAACGGTAGAAAAATGATGAAGTAAAGATTTAATTAAATACTCCCAACTTGTTATTCTATGTGCACTTTTTGGTTAAATAATAGTAGGCATTTTTTCATTTTTACAAAATTCAAATTTTATTTGCAAATTATTACAAATATTACTCCTTGAAGTCACGATGAATTTATTTTTACCATTATGATGAAAAGGACACCATAGTTAATAGCCCTGTACTCAAATTTAACTAACTGAAAAAGTAAATTGGTTTTTTAAGCCTAAATGATCTCTATGATATATTTAGGTCACCAAATCTTGTTTATGTTTAAAGAAACCTTCCATTTCGCAGTCAAAATGATTTTCTTCTTTTTTTCTTCTATTTATATTAGTCAAACACATTGAATGATGTATTAATCGTATTGGTCGAGTATGTGTATTCAAAATTTTCAATTTTTAGCAATAAACTAAGCACGCGCAACATTACTTTTCATTTGAATACACAATAAAAGAAATAGTACTGGAAATTTACAGTTGCAGTAAAAGTATAATTTTTGTCCCATAATTATTTATGGCTTTATTCTATGAAGTATATATAATAAAGTTAGTATTGGAATTCTGCAGTGACAAAATCAAATGGTTTAAGTGCTTTATTTTTTAAGGGAAACTTTGAGGAAATAAACACACTGTTAATTCTAAAATATCCTACGGTACTTGAAAATAAAAAATTTGGAAAACATAGACTTCAAAAAAAGATGCGACATATTCAGATACAATGAATCACACTCTCGTAAATTAAATGTTTTTTCCTATTTTTAATTACTTTTTAAAACCTTATTTGTGCAACCACCGATTAACATTTTTTAGCTTTGGCAATCTATAATTGGTTTTATGTCAACCATTGACGCAGTTCGGTTAGCAAATAATTAATTCATTTTAGACTTTGATTGTTTCTCCGTAACTTGAATCTAATTATTAAATTCGAACAAGTTAATTAACATAAACTCGTTTCATATTAATGCGTAATAGTAGTAGCCAGTAGGAGTCTTATTTATGTACATGTATAATAATAATTGTTTTGTACGTCGTTAAACTAATTCGAGGGGCATTTTTGTATAGTAAATGAGTAAATTTTGGTGCTCTCGATGGAGCCAATTTTTAGTGATTTTGATTGAGCAAATTTCGCTTTGCATATGAAGACATATGTATGGACTTTCATTACTCGGAATGGCCATTCGATGGTGCGAAACAATATAATTTAATTATGAGTGAAACCTTATCGTTTCATCTTTAAAATGTTGTTTCATATATTCACTCGAATTCGTAAATAAAATGTAGCTTCATCGACTCATATTCTTTAAATAATAATCTTATTTTGGCCCTATTTTATTTTTAAAGCACCGCATTAACAATTTAGAGGAAAAAAGGCAGAAATGTGGGAGCCACCAGCCCTCTTTACCTGGTTTCTGTTTTCGGAAAATTTTGAAATAATTGAAAGAGCTTTTAGCCATGGGAATTGTGATCATGGGTGTCTTGTCTCGACCCAATTCAATATGAAATTTCTTGGAGTTTGACATGACTAGTCTTCCAATACATGTTCCATCATTCAATTACGTGATCACATTTCATATATTCACATTTGTATGTATAACACTAAAAAAGTGGGCGCGGATTGAATAACCGATCAAATTTTATTTTTAGTTAATTAACAACTAATAATATCGACGAACTATTAACGAAGAATCTTTTCACGGATCAACGGCAGACGTTGATGCAAAACTTACGAGCCAAATCACCTTCTACATAAAATGAAGAATCTTTCATGGATCAATGGCAGACGTTGATAGTTGTTATGACAAATAGGGCAATTGTAAATCGAGAAACAAAAGAACGTATATAGACACAGAATTTACGTGGTTCACCAACGTTGTGTTGGCTACGTCCACAGACAAGAACGGAGAACAAATTGTATTATGACTGCGGTTTTCAGATTATGGCTACAGATTGGATCTGTCAGATCACAAAATTATGTGCTCTATTCCCATATATATAGGCACACATGAGACAGACTGGGCCTAGGAAACATAATCCTATCCCAATTAGGAAACCTAATCCTATACAGATTCTGTAGGATGCGGCCGAGACATTCATGAGCGTGGAGTGAGCATTTGGCTCGTTCATTGGTTCATTGGTTGAGGGTGCATGATAGTGAGTTGCATGGGATCAAGACTTGAGAGAGGAGGAGTCAGTTGGTAACTAACTTGAGCTCTCTACAAGTGTGATATATAAAAGGCAGTTGCCTCATTGTAACTAACTACGAGAAACAGAGAGTGTGAGTAGAGAAGGAAGAAAAGAACAAGCTGTGAGTTCACCATTGTAGAGTGCAGTAGCTCGAGACAGTTTTCATCTTCTTGTTTCCATTTCTGTGTAATCCACCGAAAGAGTGAAGTAATAAACATCTCATCCCTTCCGTGGACGTAGGCAAATTGCCGAACCACGTAAACCGCGTGTGTTATTTCTAGTTTCTTGTTTCGTTCTTATCAATCTTCGATCAAATCTCAACAAGTGGCGCCGTCTGTGGGAAGCGAAGAAGATAGATCGATGGCGATGGCGCGGTTTGAAACAGAGAAATTCAACGGGAGGAATGATTTCGGTTTATGGCGCATCAAAATGAAGGCGCTGCTCATTCATCAAGGGCTCGATGAGGCTCTCGAATCGACTGCAACAAAGGAAGAGGAGTCGACCGATAAGCAGAAAGAAATTATGAAGAAGGCTCGTAACGCAATCATTTTAAATTTGGATGATAAGGTTCTTAGAGAAGTTGCGAGGGAGGAGTCCACAGCTGCGATTTGGAAGAAATTGGAGGAGCTCTACATGACCAAATCGTTGGCTAACAGGTTATATCTTAAGCAACGTCTATATTCCTTTAAATTCGTGGATGATAAGGCTATAGGAGATCAGTTGGATCAATTCAACAAGATAGTTGATGATCTTGAAAATGTCGATGCAAAAATGGAGGAAGAGGATAAAGCAATTGCGTTGCTCAACGCTCTTCCCAAGTCTTTTGAGCAGCTGCGGGATGCCATGCTATATGGTAGAGAGAAGGCTATCACCTTGGTGGAGGTACAGTCAGCTCTTAAGTCTAAAGATCTGCAAAGATCTGGAGGTGGCCAAAATGATGCCTCTGCAGAAATCTTGAATGTCAAGAAATTCAAGAATAAGTTCAAACCAAAGGCAGGAGGATCCAAGAATTCTCAGGATAAAGAAAAGGGGGATAAGAAGGAGACTCGTAGCTGCCATTATTGCAAGAAGCCTGGGCATATTAAGAAGAACTGCTTTTCTTGGAAGAGAAAGCAAGCAGCCGAAGGCACTGATCAAGGATCCACTGATGTTGTTCAGGAAGAGCAGCAGATGCAAGTTATGAATATTGTGGAAGGAGAGATGGGAGAAAGCTGGATTGTTGACTCTGGCTGTAGCTTCCATATCTGTTCACACAAAGATTGGTTTGACACTTTTGAGCCATCACAAGGCTCTGTCACTTTGGGGAATAATCAGATGTGTTCCATAAGAGGCATAGGTGATATCAAGTTAAG
>NW_025951715.1:0-6800 GCF_023119035.1 Salvia hispanica
ATTTCTGCGTCCCCTGTAACACCGATTTTAAACCCACTTTAAATCTACGACTAACAACTGCTTTACCAGTTTTTATCATCTTTTACTACCTCGCAGGAGTCGAATGTGTATAGCTAAATACAATCGTTAGTGTAATATGTGATTGCTAACATAAATCGATATGTGTAAGCTGAGGACGCTCCATCATTTTCTACTATTTTTGACCATTTCGTCAACAATCAGCATCTAAATTTCACCCAAATTTTAGCCACAATGTCCCCTGCGTCTTTAGTCAAACAACACACGTTCTAAATTACTCCTTCCGTTTCGCTATAGTTGAGGTGGAACTTTTGGTCACGGAGTTTTAGAAATGAATGTTTGGATGTGTTTAATAAATAGATAAAAAAAAAGAGATGAAAAGACTGAGAGAATAAAGTATTGTTGAATTAATTGTGGCCTATTATTCTTTGGGCTTGATTTATTTCTGTGTGGGCTGTTAATATTTTTGGACCAGATTGCTTTTTGGTTCTGAGGCGATTCCAGTGATCTAATCTGGTGGAAAGGAGTGGTGTGGTGAAGGTATCAACGGTGTGAGGGTAGACTCCAGTTGATTCACCGTTGCTCCCTTGGATTTGGTTTCTAGTAGAATAGATCTTGGCTATGTGGTGGGCTCTGAGCCATATGTTGTGATCTATTCTGTATTGTCTCTCTCTTTGTGTGATTTACTTGTATTTGATCCGAAAGGATCTTGTGTTGTGAATCTAACAAGTTTCTTGAGTGTGTAGGTACTCCAAGAAGTCAAGGTTGCTCAAGAACCCTAGATAGAACTTGTTACTGTAATTGTAATAGTTGTGAGGGCTTCTTCTTTGTAACTTGTATACATATCATTCGCGTGGTTGGAGTTTGACTGAGCTCCCTTAATGAAGAACAAAGAGGTCTTGGTAATTGAGGTGGGCAAGTGGAATCCTTCTTCGAGTGAGGGTTCGCTCTGGTAAATTGGCTTTATCTCCTGGTTTCTTTACTTTTTCTGTTTAGTGCCACTATAGGCTTGTGATCTTGTTTTCTGGTAGATAGTCTCTAGCAAAGACTTAGGTCTCTCTGTGCTTTCTGTTCTTTCTGTGTTGCTTCCGCTGGTTCTTGTGCTTTGTGTTCTTGTGATCTCATTTTACTTGACCACCAAGCATCTATACTGCCCAAGTGACCCCCTGCGCCCTCCACAAGTGAGTGATTGCGAGCTGGGATAGCCTTGGCCAGTGTTGCTCGTGACAGTCAAGGATTTGAGGTCCTTTCTGTTGTGTGAAAGCTTAGTACCTGGTCTTGTGTTTGCTGGTGGATGTCTGTGTGTTCTCAGGTGTGTAAGTTTGTGTGTTTCTGTCTTGCCTCCTGTGTTCTTGCAAAAATTGTTGTAAAAATGTCTCAGCCTGTGAGTTTGGTTCCTTATAATGGTAAAAATGATTTTGCTATTTGGAAACAGAAAATGAAGTGTGTTTTGATTCAACAAAAAGTTTTCAAAGTTGTTGATGACTCCTTACCTGAGGATACTGCTCAGGATAGGAAAGATGAAATGAATGAGTTGGCTAGGGCCACTATTGTGCTAAACTTGTCTGATTCTGTGATTAGAAAAGTTGATCATGTTGAATCTGCTTCTGAAATGTGGAAATTACTTGATACTTTGTTCACTGAAACCTCTATGTCCTCAAGGATGTATTTGCTTGAAAAATTGTTTAAGTTTAAACTTGATCTTACTAAGGACATAGATGATAATGTTGATAGGTTTCAGAAGCTTGTTCAAGATATTAAAAGATCTGGTGACACCACAATAGATGCTTATACCAGTATTGCCCTAATGAATGCCATTCCTGACTCCTATAGTGATGTAAAAGCTGCCATTAAGTATGGCAGAGACTCTGCTCCTCTGGATTTAATTGTTAGCTCCCTAAAATCTAAGGAACTTGAACTTAGGGAAAGAGCTGCTGATAAGAATGCCTATAACAAAGTCCTTAATGTTAGAGGTAGGTCTAAAACTAGAGGGGGAAATGAATCAGGAAGTGGCTCTAACTCAGGTAATAATGGCAAGAAAAAATATAGATCTAGGTCCAGAAGTAAGGATCCTAAGACCTATAGGAAGTGTTTTAACTGTGGGGATGTAGGGCACTATAAAAAGGAGTGCACTAAACCTAAAAAGAATAAATCCCAGAATTATAATTCCCAGGTTGAACCTCTTGTCAATATTGCTACTTATGATAACATGAATGATTCTGTGTTCATGGTGCATGATCTGCCTCTTGTGAATGCTTCCCCTGCATGCCCCTTTACTACTAATGATTGGTTATGTGACTCTGGGTGTACTTATCATGTCAGTCCTTTCAAGGAAGTGTTTTCTGAGCTAAAACTTGTAACTAAAACCTTTGTGTCAATGGCTGATGACAAGAAATGTGAAATTCTTGGTATTGGCACTGTGTGTTTGAAGTTTGAAAATGGTTATGTGCTTAACTTGAAGGATGTGAGATATGTTCCAGATCTGTGTTATAACCTGATGTCTTGTACTGCTCTTGAAAATGAGGGTATGGGGGGAAAGTGGGGGGAAGGCTGCATGAAAATTTGCAAAGGGTCTATGTGCTTGTTCAAAGCTAACAAAAAGTGTGGTTTATATGTCTGTACTGCTGTGCCTCTTTCATGTGAAAAAGCTTATGCCAATGTTGTTAAAAATGATAGAACCATGTTGTGGCACAATAGGCTTGGTCACATGAGTGCTAAAGGTCTGAGTATTCTGAAAAAGCATGCCATCTTGTCTGATAATGATGTCCATAGTGAGTTGCCCTTTTGTGATTCTTGTGTGCTGGGTAAACAGCATAGGGTTTCTTTCCCTTCTACTCCTGCACCTGCTAATGTGAGTAAATGCATTCTGGAATACTTGCATATGGATGTTTGGGGTCCAGCTTCTGTGTCTTCTCACTCTGGTTGTGTATATTTCTTATCTGTGATTGATGATTTTTCAAGAAAAGTTTGGTGTTTTTTGATGAGACACAAGTCTGATGTTTTTGAAAAACTTAAAACTTGGAAAATCTTGATAGAAACTCAAACTGGTAAGAAAATCAAGGCTATTAGAACTGATAATGGCCTGGAGTTTTGCAATAATCAGATGGATGACTTATGTGATGGATTTGGAATTAAAAGACATAAAACTGTGCCATATACTCCCCAGCAAAATGGGGTTGCTGAAAGAATGAACAGGACTCTTCTTGAAAAAGTGAGATGCATGCTATCTAAGTCTGGTTTGTCTAAAAAGTTTTGGGGTGAGGCTTTATTAACTGCTACTTATTTGGTGAATAGGTCTCCTTCTGTGCCTTTGGTTGGTCAGTGTCCTGAATATGTGTTCTATGGAAAATCTCTTAATTTTTCTCACCTAAGGGTCTTTGGTTGCTCTGCTTTTGTGCATCACAAGTCTGATAAACTTGAGCCTAGGTCTAGGAAAGGTGTTTTCCTAGGGTACCCTGAGGGTGTTAAAGGTTATAGGGTCTGGCTTAGGGATGAACCTGGGTTTAAGGTCATCATAAGCAGAGATGTAGTCTTCAATGAAGATGAATTCCCCTGCTTAAGATTGACAAGTACCCCAGATCCCATAGATGTGGACAATGAGCCTCTTAGTGAGGTGGAGTCCACAGACTCACTCACTGCTGTGGAGCCTCTCAATGATGCTCCAAGTGAGGTGGAGCAGCCCTTCTGGAACACCTATCCAGCCTATATGCCTGATGAGACACCTAATGAAGGACACCCAAATGGTGTTCAAAATGATGTGACTGCTCAAAATGTTTGTGACAACCTGTCTGATATGCATGATAGTCCTGCTAGAAATTTTCCTCCTGCCCCTGTTCAAAATGTGATTAATAGCCCTGCTGGTATTCAAAATGCCATTGAAGTTCCTAACTTACAGGATTATGTGCTTGCTAGAGATAGAGCTAGAAGAACTAATGTTAAGAAACCTGTTAAGTTTGATGGCTTTGTTGGTTTAGTTGCTCTTATAAACTTAGCTTTCAATGTTCATGAGTCAGATGGGGATGAACCCCAAACTTACAAGCAAGCTACTAAATCTAAATTTTGGAGTCAGTGGCATAAAGCCATGATGGAGGAAATGCACTCTTTAAAAATTAACCTTACTTGGATTCTTGTACCTTTGCCTCCTGGTGCTTCTGTGGTTGATTGCAGGTGGCTTTATAAATTGAAAAATGAGGTGGAGGGCCTTAGGTACAAGGCTAGACTTGTGGCAAAAGGCTTTACCCAACAAGAGGGGGTAGATTATACAGAGATTTTTGCCCCTGTTGTTAAATTTACCACTGTGAGATTAATGCTTGCCTTATGTGCTCATTTTAATTGGGAATTAAAACAGATGGATGTTAAGACTGCCTTCTTGCATGGTGACTTAGATAAACCTATTTACATGAAACAGCCTGAAGGCTTTGTTGATCCCAAGTTCCCTAATCATGTGTGTTTGTTAAAAAAGGCCCTGTATGGTTTGAAGCAATCTCCCAGGCAGTGGAACATCAAGTTCAATAATTGTATGCATAAGTTAGGCTTTGTTAGAAGTACCTTTGATGCATGCTTGTATATTAAAGATCTTGATTCTGTTCCTGTGTTTCTTTTGCTATATGTGGATGATATGCTTATTATGGGACCTTGTTTGAAAACTATTAAGGCTGTGCAATCTTCTTTGAGTGATAACTTTGACATGAAAGACTTAGGGGATGCTCAGAAAATTCTTGGCATATGCATTGTGAGAGATAGGAAACAGTGTTCTCTTGTTCTGCATCAGGAACCTTATGTGTATAAAGTGTTGAAGAAATTTAACATGTTTGATGCTAAGCCTGCTTCTGTTCCCCTTGCTGCTCATTTTATGTTGAGTAAAGATTTGTGCCCTAAGTCTCAGTTTGATATTGATGCCATGAAGAAAGTCCCTTATGCTAATGCTATTGGATCAGTGATGTACTTGATGGTTAGCACTAGGCCTGACATTGCCTATGCTGTGTCTTGCCTTAGTAGATATATGGCAAATCCTGGTTCTGTTCATTGGGAGGCTTTGAAGTGGCTTCTAAGATATCTTAAGCACACTGCCAAGTATGGGCTGTGTTACTCTAAATGTGATGATGGTGTTTTACTAACTGGTTTTGTGGATTCCAACTATGCTAATGACAGAGATAAGAGGAAGTCAACTACCTCCTATGTGTTTACTGTTTGCAGGTCATGTGTTAGTTGGAAATCACAGCTGCAGCATATTGTGGCCTTGTCTACTACTGAGTCAGAATATATTGCTATCACTGAGGCAATGAAAGAAGCTGTTTGGTTAAAGGGAGTTCTCTCTGAACTTAAGTTTGTGAATGAATCTCCTACTGTGTTTTCTGATTCTCAATCTGCTATTCAGTTGTGTAAAAACCCTATTTTTCATGATAGGACAAAACATATTGATGTGAGATTTCATTACATTAGAGATATTGTTGAAAAAGGTGAAATTTTTCTTCAAAAGGTGCACACTGACAAAAACCCTGCTGATATGGGGACTAAATGCTTGCCTGTTGATAAATTGCTCACTTGCATTAGGATTTTGCATTTTGATTGTGGTTAGCATGTGCATGTCCCGGGGGTAAGTCCTAGATGACTCTGTGAGCCTTGGCTCTTTGAGATCACTAGGCATGAAAGACCTACAAGACTAGTTGGTTTACCTCTGGTGATCTTCTTGTGATCTTGTTAGGCAATACTTTGGTTATTTCCTTGACTAATGAGCATTAATGCTCTCTGGTGTCAGGATCTAACCTTGTGGGCTATGATGAAAATGCCTAAGCCTTTAGTCTATGATTGGTTTCCTAGAATAAGAGTCCAAGGTGGAGTATGTTGAATTAATGTGGCCTCTATTCTTTGGGCTTGGTTTATTGGTGCCTGGGCTGTTATTCTTATTGGACTTAGCCCAGAAGCCCAATCACTTATTGAGGACCGCTGGATTGCTGCCACGTGTCTCCTCCACCCGGATTGTGTCTGCTGGCCGTTGGATTGAGGGTTTGGTGTGTTTGTGTGTTATGTGAGAGTTGAGCCGTGTGAATTCCTTTACTCTCATTCTTCACACTCTCTCTCTAATCTCTGAAACTCTCTGACTTTCTCTCTTCGATCTTCGATTGCTTTGCCGATTGATTCCTTGAGGATCTTCACCATTTCTTAAGTGAATATACGAGTGTTGTGGTGTGGGAAGGCAACTGCTTCGGTTGCTTGTTGTGTGAGAACTAGGGTTTTGGTTCTGAGGCGATTCCAGTGATCTAATCCGGTGGAAAGGAGTGGTGTGGTGAAGGTATCGACGGTGTGAGGGTAGACTCCAGTTGATTCACCGTTGCTCCCTTGGATTTGGTTTCTAGTAGAATAGATCTTGGCTATGTGGTGGGCTCTGAGCCATATGTTGTGATCTATTCTGTATTGTCTCTCTCTTTGTGTGATTTACTTGTATTTGATCCGAAAGGATCTTGTGTTGTGAATCTAACAAGTTTCTTGAGTGTGTAGGTACTCCAAGAAGTCAAGGTTGCTCAAGAACCCTAGATAGAACTTGTTACTGTAATTGTAATAGTTGTGAGGGCTTCTTCTTTGTAACTTGTATACATATCAGTCGCGTGGTTGGAGTTTGACTGAGCTCCCTTAATGAAGAACAAAGAGGTCTTGGTAATTAGTGAATCCGATCCTAATCTGATCCCTACAAGGTGAACAAATGAGATTCGTCGTGACTAAGTACAATATTAGTCACTCCATGAAATCATATAATTCCCTATATTTGCGTAAACAAAGATTGG